>NC_092333.1:233462500-233570000 GCF_046630445.1 Rutidosis leptorrhynchoides | reverse complement strand
TAACTTTAATAAAAATGATACTTTTTAATAAAAATGTTAATTTTAATACTAATAATAATAACTATAAAAATAATGATTTTACTAATAATAATAATGATACTAATATTTATATTAATAATTATAATGATAATAATACTACTAATACTAATACTCATGATAATAATAATAATAATTAAAATAAAAATCATAATCTTGATAATCCTATTAATACTAATGATAATAATAATAATAATAATAATAATCATAATTTTAATATTTTGTGTTAGTTAATTATTAATAACAATAACAATAACAATAATAATAATAATAATAATAATAATAATAATAATAATAATAATAATAATAATAATAATAATAATAAGATACTACCTTAACGAATTAGCAAGCTTCCATAAAAATTAAACTGCCACTGCCAGGGTTCGAACCCACAACCTCTCATTCAAAAGGCACACGCTCAACCACTAGACCGTTCATTTGTTTATGTTTCAACTCGTTCGATTATATATTTATTATTTACGAAACAACTTATTTTCATCATATTTCTTTTATCATCAACAACTCGTTATTATCATCATACGATCATCATCACTGACTCACGATCATCATCATTGAATAATCACCAAATTAATCTGAGATCATCATCGATCTCACTGAAATAGTAGTAGTGGAACACGAATTTGATAGTGGTTCTTGATTGAGTCATAGTTTGATAATTGGGCTTAAATAATCCTTGTTGGGCCTCTCACTTAAATGGGTTTAACAAATTAGAAATAAATGGGTTTAGAAATCACTGAAACAATCGGATCCTTTGTGCAAATAACAACCGATTCATTTTTAAAACAAGTGGGGTGTCTATTGGAATAAAAAAATACGTCTGCAGTATCATAAACATTGTGACATCATTTTCCACTTGCATCATATTTAATCATAAATATTATGTCTCACTTTCTATGTTACTGTATTAGGATTTGAAATTGAAAAGCAAAATAAACTAACAAAGACATAAAGGTGAGTAGTGGTTTGCTAAAGTTTTACTGGAACTGAAGTGTCGACTTATAACCACAAATAGCAACAACAAAAGAGTTTAATGGTGATCATGATCAAGCAGATAATATGATTGAAATAGAAAAAAAAAATCTTACTGCAGCAGTAATAATTGAATCAAAGTTTGTGAGGTTGGCAATCGATGGTGGTTTCATGAATGATGGGTATCGAGTTTACTGCTAAACCATAAAAGAGAAAAAAATGCTAGTATGATGGTATCCGGTGTCGATTTGGTAACAGAAAAATGAAAAATCATATGGTGGTGTGGTGTAAGGAAACAAGAAAAAGAAAAAAAAATAATAACAACCGTAATAAACATATAAGGAAGGTGGTTATGAGGTTACAATGGTGGTTCATTGGACGTTCATGGTGGTGAGTTGTGGATGGTTGGAGAAGGTCGATCAAGGTGATGATTTCATGGTGGTTATCATCGATGTTGATTAAATGGGTGACGGTTGAATATGGTGACGGTGTATTATGGTTTGGGGTGTTCGAACGATTAAGAAAATAGAAAAACAAAGCAAGCGAGTGAGTGGTTGCTTGATGGTATCTTGGAGGTTATGAACCGAAAGTGATGGTGGTTCAAGGAAGTTCTAGGGTGATTCGAAGGAATGAGGTGATGATTTTGATGAAGATTATAGGTTTTGATGATGATACGGTTTTGGTCTTGTTTGTTGATCGATTAGAAGATCATGATAGCTGAACAAGATGATGTGAGTTTAATTTGATGATGGGTTGCAGAGGGTGGTGTATGTTGATAAATATTTGATCGAGCTTGCAAGTGTTATACATACATACATATATGTATTATGTATATAATATAATATGATAAATCATATATCATATCTCATATAAAAGTTCATATAAAAGTCCAAAGACAATACTTTAGTGCAGAGAATTGAAGTTTTTAAAATAGTATAGCAGCCATCTTTTTAAACTTATGTGCCGACATTTTTTCCCACGAAGTGCTATATTGTCCATTGCTAAACAGTTAATATATAAAAGTGTTCCAAAAAATTCCTAATTTTTAAATTAAGTCCATTTATTTATTCTGATCACTATGGTATAAAATTCGGTCATTAACTATCAAATAAAAATTACATTAATTGTTCACTCCCAATCCCAAGTAAAATATAAAAAGTTTTAAAATTCAACAAATAGTTCATAAATATATTTTTTTTATAAGTCTATAATTTGTAAAACTCATTTTTGAATCACAGTTTATTTTAAAATAATATAAGTTTGATTTTAACTTACTTATTATCGATCGAATGACAATTGAGCGTTATTGTTGCTTTCAAAATAAATTCAAAACTATATATAATATATATATATATATATATATATATATATATATATATATATATATATATATATATATATATATATATATATATATATATATATATATATATATATATATTCATTATACATTATTTACATATATAGTTATATTTTAAATAATATTTATTATATATTATTTTATTTTACATTATTAATTCTAACAATTACGTCATATAATATTTTAATTTATATTTCAAATTCATATATTTTAAATATATATGTATCTATTTACAAATAGTGGTTCGTGAATCGTCGAGGGCAGTCGAAGGTCATTTGAATCCATGTAAACAGTTCAAAAATTTTGAGACCCAACATTATAGACTTTGCTTATCGTGTCGAAATCATATAAAGATAAAGTTTAAATTTGGTCGAAAATTTCCGGGTCGTCACAGTACCTACCCGTTAAAGAAATTTCGTCCCCGAAATTTGATCGAGGTCGTCCTGGCTAACAATTAGAATGTTTTCATGACAAATATGAGTTGATAGATAGAGTTTTATTACTATAAAGTAATATGAATAAAACAATTTATTTATATGAAGAGTACGAGTGAAGCTATCACAAAAGAGTGAAATGAGAAAATATAGTTTCTTCATAACTTTTGACGTAGATAGGGTTGATTTCTAGAGTTCAAGGGATTTGAAGAAATCTTTGAAATCTGAATAAGATCTGATTTCCTCGTGATTAAGGAAATTAGGATCTCTCTAATTAAATGTAAAAATCTGCCTTGATTTCTTTATCAGTTATTTCACTATAAATTAACTTCTTACATTCCATTATTTTTACCACTCCTATACTAAATTCCCAAATTCAAAAGATTGTGAAAATGCTTAATCCAGTTTTGATTCTTATCCTTATCCTTACTATCGCAACAATCATTCTCCTTTTCCAACTATCACCGGAGGAATCTGTTTTCTTTTACTTCGCCCTTGGGGTTATAACATTTTTAATTCTCCCGTGTCTTTATGTTGCAATAAACATTGATATACACAGTTTGTAATTTATGTGTTGTTATCGGGCTTTATATTCTCCCTTATATTTCGGAGCTCTTTGCCTTTTTATTCTCTTCTCGACCTCTAGTCTAGCGAATAATGGCCCAGAATTCGTAGGTATGAAGTTTCGAATGAACCTGACTAATGTTCTAAGAAAGAAATTGTAATAGCATGATCTTGATTGGTTAAATTACTAAAATTCAAAAGAAAAGATAGAATTATCAGAAAGATATGTTCTTGATATGTTCAGAGATTAGGTAGAATGTAAGAGTCGTGTAACATGGCACATGATGATGTTATGGTCTGTGAATCATCACGTTTCATTTGGAAACTCAGCATGACTTATTGTAATATAATCACGTTGATCAAGTGTCATTATATTATACTAACTCATGCATCATTTTCCAACACTACTTCAAAACATCTATAATTCAAACTCGAATTTTTCAGAATTAAAATAGTTTCCTTCTATGATATATCACAGATAGCGCGGAGAGATAATTAATATCGAATTAGAATAGTTATGAAGATTTCTCCAGAAATATTGAGGATATTCATAATGAAAGATACGATAATATCTTAGAATTTTAGAATCATAGTGTGATGAAGAAATTCATTCATGATGATTTAGAGCAATTAAGGAGCAAGGTATTCGCTAAAGATTTCATCAGAATTAGAATTATCAGGATTCTTTATGTACAAGTTTAGCCCTTGTGATTTGTCCACAGCCTCCTTCATAATTTAGCATAATCCTCTTTTTGATACTAAATTTTCTATTGAGCGTTTCCAACACTTCATTTTTTATCATCATACTTTCGACGGTTAAGGTCGTTTATAGTTGTCTACAATTTCTGCTGCTTCATTCCGCTTTTTCAAACTTTGGAGTATTGATTCGCAGACTGGGTGCTTTTCAGAATTTCAGAATTAAAGATCATAATTTCAGGAGTTACACGTTATATATAACTGTGAAGTGAAAAAGCTGCGAGATTCGAAATTGATGATTGATGATTCTTGGTATTTGGTATGGCAATTATTGTTACAGGATGTAGGTGAATACATGTTAGGGTTTCATGAATAGTATAAATATTTTTTCAGAGAGACTAAAGCCGAAGTTGTTGGTACATCTGCTGATAATGTGGTGGAATATAAAAGATTCCCCGGTAACGATGAAGAAAGGTAAGCTTATATATCGAGGTTATAATAAGGTTAATTCGAATGAAAGTTGAAGTTGATATACTGGAGCTGTGACAAAACTGGCTATCTCGAACAGGAGTTGCAAAGTTATTTTCGGTAATAATATCGCTAAAGGAATTAGCACAGCTACGTGTTAAACGTTTACTCAGGTTCCGAGTGTTTTCATGTGCATAACTATATGCATCAATCTTTTCTTTCGTATATGAAGTGCGGTTGGTTCATCCTCTCGATTGAGGTGTTTTCAAGAATCATGAAAGGTTTGAACGCAGATTGTAATCGTCAAGATACAAATGAGGTTTATGATGAAATCAAGTGGCAAACTTGAAGAATTGTTTAGTTTCATATGTTATAATCAATATTTTAATTCATTTTAATTGTCCAATGTTGGTAGTCCACAGTTAGTAATTCAATAATTGATATATAATATTCAAATTAATTAATACGTATCGTGACCCATTGTATACATGTCTCAGACTCGATCACAACTCAAAGTATATATATTATTGTAGAATCAACCTCAACCCTGTATAGCTAACTCAAGCATTACTGCATATAGAGTGTCTATGGTTATTCCAAATAATATATATAGATGTGTCGATATGATATGTCAAAACCTTGTATACGTGTCCCGATATTTAAAGTGCATAAAATAAATAACAGAAATTAAATGACGATAAATAAAATTGCGAGAATATAAATTGCGATAATTAAATTGCGATAAATAAAATGTAATCAGTTAGCTAGGAACAGTTAGCTAGGAATAGTTAGCGTGAATTCTTAACAAAATTTTTCTCATAGTTAAATTGTTTGTTTCTAACAAATTTTATTTTTGTCTAATGTTTTCTTCATTATGCCACTTGTTGGATTCTGATAAGTCAAATTTCAAATATGAAATTGAATGAAAATAGTTATTTTGTGGTGAACGGATACGTATATCGGTGATTGTAAGTAGGATAGTAAATGACTGTTGAATCAGATTCGAAGAATGTACAGTGTAACTTATTAATGTGAAGTCTAAATATTCCTCGAGTATTACCTACCCGTTAAAATATTTTCACCATTAACAGTTTGTACAAAAAAAAAATTTAATTACAATCTTTATGAAAACATATATACATATATATTTTCTTCAGATGTAATATAGATTTAATGAGTTAATATGATATTAATCTCATTTGCTTTTTTTTTAAGCTAGAATAAGTAATCTCTAAAACTTTTAGAAACCACATATTCTTCGCAGAATATTTCTTCAATGAAGTTATGAATCAATACTTCATCGTTCATTGTCGTTGGTACTCCTTGGTATCTACGGTGCGTATGACGTTGATGCTCGAGGTACGTATTGTGATATCGAGGTGTGGGATGCGGATGTTGTTGTTGGTGGTACTGGTACTGTTATTGATGGTACTGTTGGTGCCGGTGATGTTGCTGAAGCTGGTAAATTTTGCACCATATTCTCCAAATTGATTACTCAAGCACGAAGTTCGTTGACTTCTTCTATTATTCCGGGATGATTGTCAATCAGAAAGAGCTGATGAATAAGGTTTAGAATTTTAGATAGAATATAATCGTGGCGAGATACTCTGGAAATGAGTGTGAAAATGGTGTTTTGAATGAGTTCACCGGTAAGTGCTTCAAGTTCTTCGCCAAGAGTGCAAGTTGGTGGGTAAAAAGGATCGCCTTCTTCTCGTCTCCATCGGTTAAGTCGACTACGAACCCATCGTCAATTTATCCAGAATTGAAGATGACTAGTTAGTTGATTCATTTCATTTACACTACTTTCGGAGTTCGAGTGGAAATCCATATCGGAATAGCTGTCGGAATCCGAGGAATTCCAACTGGTTGAGGGATCCATCTCGTACGATCAGATGAAAGATTTTCGATATGAAATAGATTATAGGATGTAGATTAGTACCCTGAAATACATGATTTACATATGCATATATAATACTAAAATCCCATAAGTTATGGAGGAATCTATGGAAGCTGTCAGGAAAAGTCTACAGTAACAGATACGCTAAGATATGAATTTAGTCTATACACTATCGATGCATTAAATGCAGTAAGACGTGTCTAGACTTTAAGGATGATAAGCAAATAATTTTTGACACGAAATGATAAGTAAAACTTTTGACATGCAGACACGGTCGAAGTCCAGACTCACTAATGCATCTAGGCAACTATCAGTTAGACACACCAATGCTAGACCTGGTTCGCTAAGACCACCGCTCTGATACCAACTTTCATGACCCTTCCTAATCCATCTGGACGAATACATTACATTTGGTTACATCGCGAGGTACTTGACCTCTATATGATACATTTTACAAACATTGCATTCGTTTATAAAAGACAAACTTTCATTACATCGACAGTTGACAACATGCATACCATTTCATAATATATCTAACTATAATTGACTTAGTAATAATATTGATGAACTCGACGACTCGAATGCAACGTCTTTTGAAATATGTCATGAATGACTCCAAGTAATATCTCTAATATGAGCAAATGCACAGCGGAAGATTTCTTTAATACCTGAGAATAAACATGCTTTAAAGTGTCAACCAAAAGGTTGTTGAGTTCATTAGTTTATCATAAATAATCATTTCAGATAGTATAATAGACCACAAGATACTCATATTTCGAAAACAATCTGTGCAGGTCTGCTCACTGCTGGAAAATCATTCATACGATATATAAACACCTGGTAATCGACCTTAACATGATGCATATAGAATATCCCCCGCATATCGGCATTTCGCACGGTCATGCAAAAGCATACAAACAGGCAACTCTTTTAAATATGATGGTTGTGTACACCTCACAAACAGATCATATCTTTTAAAGCTGGCAGTTATATACCTATTTCGAAGTACTAAAGCAGTTCAAATTCTCTGACTGGGGCTTGTGAGTGCCCATAGATCTATCTTTAGGATTTGCGTCAATTAGGAGCTCGGTTTCCTAATTCTTAGATTACCAGACTATAAAGGGGTGATATCCGGTGTACTCGTAACTCAATCGTAGAATGTTTTTAAGTACTTGTGTCTATTTCGTAAAACAGTTATAAAACAGCGCATGTATTCTCAGTCCCAAAAATATATATATTGCAAAAACATTTAAAAAGGGAGTAATGAAAATCAAGCATATAAATATTGTAAAACAGTTAATAAAGCATTTGCATGTATTCTCAGCCCAAAAATGTAAAGGGTAAAAAGGTCAAATGAAACTCACGATACTCTATTTTGTAGTACAAATACATATGACGAAACTGAACAATGCAGGTTTGGCCTCGGATTCACGAACCTATATCAATTATTTATCAAATAGTATTAACACATATAATGATAGTAAACAAATATTATTATTATATTTATAACCTATATGTTTCATATATTCATTTTATGTATTTAAAATAAATAAAAATATAAATTTTGTTATGTTATATGTATTAACTATATTTTTGTATATATATATCGTTTGTTTGTTAAAATTATAATAATACTAAAATAATATTATTAATGATGAAAATAATAATAATGATAATAGGGTTAAAAATGATACTTTTAATATAAATGATAAAATGATAACTTTAATAAAAATGATACTTTTTAATAAAAATTTTAATTTTAGTACTAATAATTATAACTATAAAAATAATGATTTTACTAATAATAATAATGATACTAATATTTATATTAATAATTATAATGATAATAATACTACTAATACAAATACTCATAATAATAATAATAATAATAATAAAAATAAAAATCATAATCTTGATAATCCTATTAATACTAATGATAATAATAAAAATAATAATCATAATTTTAATATTTTGTGTTAGTTAATTATTAACAATAATAATAATAATAATAATAATAATAATAATAATAATAATAATAATAATAATAATAATAATAATAATAATAATAATAATAAGATACTACCTTAAGTAATTAGCAAGCTTCCATAAAAATTAAACTGCCACTGCCAGGGTTCGAACCCACAACCTCTCATTCAAAAGGCACACGCTCAACCACTGGAACGTTCAGTTGTTTATGTTTCAACTCGTTTGATTATATATTTATTATTTACGAAACAGCTTATTTTCATCATATTTCTTTTATCATCAACAACTCGTTATTATCATCATACGATCATCATCACTGACTCATGATCATCATCATTGAATAATCACCAAATTAATCTGAGATCATCATCGATCTCACTGAAATAGTAGTAGTGGGAACACGAATTTGATAGTGGTTCTTGATTGAGTCATAGTTTGATAATTGGGCTTAAATAATCCTTGTTGGGCCTCTCACTTAAATGGGTTTAACAAATTAGAAATAAATGGGTTTAGAAATCACTGAAACAATCGGATCCTTTGTGCAAATAACAACCGATTCATTTTTAAAACAAGTGGGGTGTCTATTGGAATAAAAAAATACGGCTGCAGTATCATAAACATTGTGACATCATTTTCCAGTTACATCATCTTTAATCATAAATATTATGTCTCACTTTCTATGTTACTGTATTAGGATTTGAAATAGAACAGCAAAATAAACTAACAAAGACATAAAGGTGAGTGGTGATTTGCTAAAGTTTAGCTGGAACTGAAGTGTCAACTTATAACCACAAATAGCAACAACAAAAGAGTTTAATGGTGATGATGATCAAGCAGATAATATGATTGAAATAAAAAAAAAATCTTACTGCAGCAGTAATAATTGAATCGAAGTTTGAGAGGTTGGCATTCGATGGTGGTTTCATAAATGATGGGTATCGAGTTTACTGCTAAACCAGAAAAGAGAAAAAAAATGCTAGTACGATGGTATCCGGTGGCGATTTGGTAACAGAAAAATGAAAAATCATGTGATGGTGTGGCGTAAGGAAACAAGAAAAAGAAAAAAAATAATAACAACCGTAATAAACATATAAGGAAGGTGGTTATGTGGTTACAATGGTGGTTCACCGGACGTTCATGGTGGTGAGTTGTGGATGGTTGGAGAAGGTCGATCAAGGTGATGATTTCATGGTGGTTATCATCGATGTTGATTAAATGGGTGACGATTGAATATGGTGACGGTGTATTGTGGTTTGGGGTGTTCGAATGATTAAGAAAACAAAAAAACAAAGCAAGCAAGTGAGTGGTTGCTTGATGGTATCTTGGAGGTTATGAACCGAAAGTGATGGTGGTTCAAGGCGATTCTAGGGTGATTCGAAGGAATGAGGTGATGATTTTGATGAAGATTATAGGTTTTGATGATGATACAGTTTTGTCTTATTTGTTGATCGATTAGAAGATCATGATAGCTGAACAAGATGATGTGAGTTTAATTTGATGATGGGTTGCAGAGGGTGGTGTATGTTGATAAATATTTGATCGAGCCTGCAAGTGTTATACATACATACATATATGTATTATGTATATAATATAATATGATAAATCATATATCATATCTCATATAAAAGTTCATATAAAAGTCCAAAGACAATACTTTAGTGCAGAGAATTGAAGTTTTTAAAATAGTATAGCAGCCATCTTTTTAAACTTATGTGCCGACACTTTTTCCCACGAAGTGCTATCGTGTCCATTGCTAAACAGTTAATATATAAAAGTGTTCCTAAAAATCCCTAATTTTTAAATTAAGTCCATTTATTTATTCTGATCACTATGGTATAAAATTCGATCATTAACTATCAAATAAAAATTACATTAATTGTTCACTCCCAATCCCAAGCAAAATATAAAAAGTTTTAAAATTCAACAAATAGTTCCTAAATATATTTTTTATAAGTCTATAATTTGTAAAAATCATTTTCGAATCACAGTTTATTTTAAAATAATATAAGTTTGATTTTAACTTACTTATTATCGATCGAATGACAATTGAGCGTTATTGTTGCTTTCAAAATAAATTCAAAACTATATATATATATATATATATATATATATATATATATTAAATAATAGTTATTATATATTATTTTATTTTACATTATTAATTCTAAAAATTACGTCAAATAATATTTTAATTTATATTTCAAATTAATATATTTTAAATATATATGTATCTATTTACAAATAGTGGTTCGTGAATCGTCGAGAGCAGTCGAAGGTCATTTGAATCCATGTAAACAGTTCAAAAATTTTGAGTCCCAACATTACAGACTTTGCTTATCGTGTCGAAATCATATAAAGATAAAGTTTAAATTTGGTCGAAAATTTCTGGGTTGTCACAATGTATAGATTTTGAAAGTCATTGTTAATTTAGATAACTTTTGTTGACTTTTGTATGATAATCTCGAGCATTAGGATTGTGATACACTACGACTTGACCTAAATTGTTAGACAAATATTGACACACACACACACACACACACACACACACATACACACACACACACATATATATATATATATATATATATATATATATATATATATATATATATATATATATATATATATATAATATATAGGTCCGTGAATTCGAGGCCAATCTTGCACTTGTTCAATGTCGTCATATGTATTTTTACTACGAAATACAGTATTGTGAGTTTCATTACTCCCTTTTTAAATGCTTTTGCAATATATATTTTTGGGACTGAGAATACATGCGCTTTTATAAACGATTGACGAAATAGACACAAGTAATCGAAATTACATTATATGGTTAGATTGTTAAACTGAATATCGCCTTTCAAGTCTGGTAACCTAAGAATTAGAGAAATGGCCCCTAATTGATGCGAATCCTAAAGATAGATCTATGGACCTTGACAAGTTCCATTCGGGGTACGAATGCTTGAGTACTTCGAGATTATTATTATACAGATGAGAGGTTCTGTTTGGGGATATTCTATGCATTAAAGTTAATGTCGGTTACCAGGTGTTCAATCCATATGAATGATTTTTATGCAGATTGCATGTTATTGAAAAATAAAATCTTGTGGTCTATTAAAATTATGGAAATGATTGATTACGATAAACTAATGAACTCACCAACCTTTTGGTTGACACTTTTAAGCATGTTTATTCTCAGGTATGAAAGAAATCTTTCGCTGTGCATTTGCTCATTTTAGAGATATTACTTGGAGTCATTCATGACATATTTTAAAAGAGATTGCATTCAAGTCATTGAAACCAACAAGATTATTATTAAGTCATTTATAGTTTGGATATATTATGAAATGGTATGCATGCCTGTCAACTTTCGATTTAATGAAAGTTTGTCTTTTAAAAATGAATGCAAAGTTTGTAAAATGTATCATTTAGAGGTCAAATACCTCGCAATGAAATCAATTATTATGTAACGTTTATAATCGATATGATCGGGGCATTTTAAAAAAGGCGCGAATGAATGGTGGGTCGTAGTTAATCCCGAATATCCGGAACAGAAAGTAAAGATAGGGGGAGTCTCACACATGACACTAAAGAGAAACTGAGGAATATATTCATTTCCAATTCCGATGTATTCTATTGGAGCCTTGCCGATATGACCGGAGTACCGCGAGAGATAACGCATCTACGCGCTAGTACTGCGCAAAGAAGTGAATGGTTGCGCAGGGAAGTCGATAAGCTGGTAAAGGCTAACTGCGCAAAGTGAACTGCCAAACATGGGTGGCTAACCTCGTACTGGTAGCCATGTCTGATGGAACGTGGTGGCTCTGTATCGATTTTAAAGATATCAACAAAGCCTTCCCCAAGGACAATTATCCGTTACCAGAGATAGACTGGAAAGTTGAGTCACTCGCAGGTTTTAGGTTTAAGTGTTTCCTGGACGCTGATGTGCGCAGAGCTAGTATGCGAAATAGTTATATTTTTGTTACGAAATACTATTAAATACGATACAATTTTACACAAGTTATTTATTTATTTATAAAGTGGATATACCTAAACCTTGCTACAACACTATAGGCAGTGTACCTAATCGTACAGTAGTATAGTTTTTAGTAAGTTCGGTTCGTTCCACAGGGAACTAGCTGAGTTTAACGCTATATTTTTACCAACTATATTTATATAAAATATATATAATTATATATAGTAATATTATTATAAAAGGGGGTTTTTACCGTTTAATGACCGGTTTGTCGATTTTAAATAAAACGTAAAGATAAATGACGATAATT
Source organism: Rutidosis leptorrhynchoides (assembly GCF_046630445.1). NCBI lineage: Eukaryota > Viridiplantae > Streptophyta > Magnoliopsida > Asterales > Asteraceae > Rutidosis > Rutidosis leptorrhynchoides. The sequence goes on along the minus strand of NC_092333.1, from coordinate 233,557,283 downwards.
AAAATGGGTAAAATAAATAACAATATTTAAAATGACAATAAATAAATGACAGTAAATAAAAGTACGATGAAATATGAAATAAAAGTATTATGCTTATTTAATCTTCCGTAATCATGATGTTTGACGTTTTGATTTTAATTTATTACCCTGGGTTAATTGTCCTTTGTCCTGGATTATTTGATACGTATTTGGTTTTTGTCCATAATAGTCCATCGGTCATAATTATAAAATGCTCGTCAAATTAACCTTATTCCCGAAGTCAAATATTCCAACTAATTAGGGATTCGAACTGTAACAAGGTTTTAATACTTTGTTAATAATTACACCAATTATCCTTGTATGTAATCCACCCCTGTTTTAATGAGATATGAATATTAATTTACCTACTTGATCAGAATGAATAATCAATTACCCAACCCAAATAATTAATTAAATGATCGTAAAAGATGTCGTATAAACGTCACTAAATAGGACATACAAAATCATTTTAATAATTATTAGATTAACTAATTTGAAGGTAGGTTCGACAGGTTCCAATGAGTTGTCATTCAATTAGACAATACCCCCTACCTATTAATAGCCAATAGTCCAATGTTCACAAGTGTCGGTCTTTTGTCCAAACCTTAATTATGGTACAAAATCCAATAACCCAATCTTAATTTTTAGTCCAACATCACGATTTCTTTGGCTTAAATAAGCATAATAATAACTTAGTTATAAGACATTAATTTAAAAAGGAAGAACATAACTTACAGTGATTATTTATCGCGTAGTGTTACCCGGACAGAGTTCTGACTTTAAAACCCGTAAAACAATGCTTACAATAACCCAACTAAACCATAACTTTATTATTAACTTAAATTAAAATTAAAATTATAATAAATATATTACATATAGAGAAGAGAGATTGATATTGGTGTAATTAAAACGTCGAGCAAACTGCCTTTTTATAATACTTGGCCTGCTATAGTAACTCACGCGAGTGCATGAGTTTTGTGCCTTCTGGCCATGCGATCGCATGGCCGTCATTTCCCGATCACATACTTTTTGGCTCCTAGCTTGTCGACATAATTATTTAATATATATAATATATATATATATAATTTTATATAATTATATATATATATTATATTATATTCATGTGCATAGTTGATTTGTAATTTTAGCTCCATTGCGTCACGCGTTGATAGTTGGCTCAAGTCCCGGTTCCGAATTTTCGAACGTCCTTTCGTACGTGGAGATATCTTGTACTTTGCGTTTCGTGGCTTGCACTCTTGTAATTTTTAGATGTTTCTCATCATTAAATTGAACCACTTGAATTATATCTTGTACATTTGAGCTTTTTGGTCATTTGCATCTTCAAATCCCCGTTTTCTTCTTTTATCTTCACACTTATTTATTTAAACGAATATTACATAAAAATAGAACAATTACAACTAGAAGCTTTACATATTGGAAGGATATTGTGCCTAAATATATATTCATTTGGAGCGCTATCAAATATCCCCACACTTGAGCGTTGCTTGTCCTCAAGCAATACAGAACTTAAAATAAAATCACACTTCACTCGAATCACTTTTTTTTTATTCTCACACTTTATACATCAGTGATTTTGATACGATGGTATGAACAATGATAGTAACGATGTGGTTTACAGTCCCACATGACTATAAAAATTTAGATCCTTTAAGGAAATTGGATCTTTATGAAAACATTTGATCTTTTGAAAATTCATTCTAGCTTTTACCCTAGATAAGTTTTCCAGAATAACCCTTCACCGGTGTTGCAAAATGTTTTTGTGGATTTCAGATTTTAAAATTTTAGCTCAAAACTTGCGGTTTTGTGTCACCCACTTGCTAACCTTGTATTAGGAAAGTAACACGTCCAGTATACTTGTTCCGTATATTACCTTTAGGTAAACTACCATCCGGTTGTAAAGAAAAGCGTTGAACAAACAACTGTTAAGGCAATGTCTAATGACATGCAGATGTTCATGGTCTAAAACGTGTCGGATGCAATTACTATCCTTTGTAGGAGCAATAGTAAAGATCACCCTATAATTTTTTGGTCTGACACACGGTCCTATCTTTGACCATGCTATGCAACCACCGTTCTTACGGTTGACACCCGATTTGGTTCAGGTGACCTAATGAATTCCAGGTGAATTCCTAGGATTTTACGTTCAATGGTAATGAACGCATTGAAAATGGATTTTCAGAAAACAAATCGGTTTGTAATTTGATCAAAATATTTTCTTGTTCAAGCTCGAGTTTAGATATCATTAAATTCCATGAGTTTGTAATTCTCAATCTTTAAGGTCAATCTCAAGGATTGAGTAATATCAGGCTTAAAAGCTGATTTTTAATCTTTAAGGAGATTATCCTTTCTGGGGGTCTGATTCATTAGTCTTATCAAGCTAATTTGCACGGCGCCCTCCCCATTTTACGAGACAGATCCTCTCGTGGTTAGGATAAGTCTGACCACTTGGCGACCCTGTTTGATGTTGAGGTCCGTGGATTTCCTGCTGATTTTAGAGATGACTTTTTTAGATTTTTCGTCAACCTACAGCTGGTCTGGACGACAACTTCCTGACCTAAATCAAGAAGCGCGTGTCTGTTTCGGAAGACTTTACTTCCTTTTAATGATGGAATTGATTCATCGTGCAGATCTATCTTTTCTTTCAAATATATTACAGTAAATTAGGTAAAACTGATTAAAATTGTCCAAAACAAAAGTACCTGTAATAATTTGTACCAAATATGTGATATGTGTTTTAAAGAACTTGGTAAATTCTTCCCACACTTAGCTTTTTTTTTTTTGCCTTTTTATTCTCCTCTATTCCATTTTAAATGAATTCTAGCATTTTGGGTTGTTTCTTCATTTATGTTCTCTCCGAGGTAATAATAATTTCGGTAATAAAACCTAGTTTTATCATTCATAAATATGTATAAACATGATTTTGAATTCATTTAGTTGAAAATTTTTCAAATTTTCACAAAATTTGGCAATTAAACTAAGTGTAAACTCGAGAGAATTTACAACTCTTTCCCACACTTGAAATCATGCAATGCCCTCATTTGCATGAAATCAGACTATAATTATAAATTCATGAGGGTGATTAGTGTAGAAAAGTGATTAAAAATACTCAGTTTGAAATTTCTAAGCTCGTCGAATGATAGATGACGCGCCTCATCGTTCATTTCTTTTGTTGTAATTTCACATATGTTTTGCGTCTTATCGTCAGAATTAGTAGCTTTTGCTGAACTTAATCTTTGAAAGTGCGTTGTTTTACCCTATTTTGTACATAAACTACAAACATATAATATATATATATATATATATATATATATATATATATATATATATATATATATATATATATATATATATATTTATAAAACCTTTATATCTTAAAACAATTTAAATGAATAATTTTTTAAAATTTTGTTTCCTTTTACTTTAGGTAGTTTCGGTACGTTTACCTAGTCCGTCCCTTGACAAAATTTAAAATTTGTCGTTTTTAAAGCGATTGTTTTAAAAGCAAAGATTTTTTTGGGTTTTTTAAATTTTTTGGTATACTTTAGATCAATAAAATTAAAAATAATGATAACAAAATTTGTCACCCCGCCCTCGGGTAAAGCAATTTCGGTTCTATGACCTAGTTTTCAACTTACAATGAATTTTAGAAATCATTTTTTAAACTTAATGAAATAAAGTAATTTTTGTTTTTAAATTCACACAAAACTTAAATTTAAAAATGCATATTAATTTCATACAAAACCTAGAAAACAAAAATTCAGAATGGGGGGAGAAAACTAGTTCTTTAGTGTCTGCTAGCGGAAAAGACCAATCGGATTCCATTCTCGAAACTATATGAGAACAGAACAACCAGCTCTAGACATCAATTTTTTTTCTTAAAACATTTGAATCTCCCCACACTTAGGTAACTGTGGTGTCAAAAATTGTGGTTAACTTCATTGTCAATTTCTCTTGGACCATAATCAACTTGTATATCTGTGACTTTTGCTTTAAGCCATTGGTCGGATTCCTGTGTAATATCCACAAATTCAACTAGTTTCGCCTTTTCTTTAGGTGATAGATTGGATACTAACCGGTTACATAACTTAAAGTTCCCCTTGGTTCTAGCATCGCGAATCCGTTTAATAAGTTTCTTCATTGAACTATTAATAACGGGGTCATTTAATTTCGTATCAACAACGGGGTTCTTTGTTATCAGGTCATCATTAGGTGTTACTTCATCTTCCCCACACTTAGGCGTTTTATTATTGTTAAGCACTACCGTTGGAGTTGGTAAAACAATATGCTTCTTACCAATCATTTTTGTTGGTTCAACGGTTTTGGTTGGTGGAGATGTAGACTTTCGACTCACAAAGGTGATCGATTTTTCATCATTACTTGTAAGACCCGTGTGTTTTATTGTAAATGTGTGTAAATAATCGTACGTGTTGCGGGGTTTTGTTCTAGGTAATTAAATTACAAAAATAGCTGGAAATGGAAGGTTGCGCGCCGCGCGGCCTGGGGGCGCGCCGCGCAAAAACGGGCAGTCAGCTCCCTTTGTTTTATTTAATTAAAAACGAGGGCATTTTGGTAAAAACACTTGGAGGCCGAATTTAATGCCTAGATCAGTTGTTGGGGAGCTCATTTACTCCCTTTACACCAACCTTGTCACTCCCAATTTATTTTAGAGAGAGAGTTTGAATCTAGAGTGAGAAAGCTCAATTTAAAGGAGAAGGAGCTTGAATTGGAGCTAGGTGCAAGCACTAAAGTTGTTCATCTCATCATTTGCTACATTTTGATAGTTGTGGTATGTCCTAACTTTAATTTCTTACTTTGATTTTGTGTATGGGTTAAGGTTTGTGTAGAAAATGAACCCTAAGACCCATTTGTTGGTAAATTGGGTGTTCTTGAGTAAATTGGGTCATGTAGACTCAATGTTTGGTTATCTAGGGTTTTAAAAGTGATAATTGTTGTTAATGAACCCTAATTGGCTAATAAATTGCTAGAACACCTTAATGATGTGTAAATGGGTGTTATTTGGGTGAAGATGACCCAAATGGGTGTATTGACTTTTAATTGGGTCAAATGGGTCAAAATGGACCAAGGTTGGTTAATGTTTGTGTTTAGTGTTTAAACCTAGTGATTAAATGTGTATGAAGGCCTTGAGTGCCAAGGGTTAGGGTTTGTTGGTGAAGATGACCCAACTTAGGGTTAAGTGTCCAAATGGGTCAAGATGACCTAGTAATGGTGAGTATTGTGAGTTTGGGCCAAGTGATTGATTTATTGTATGCTTGTGGAATAGGTACATTACCTTGAAGTTCAAGCTTGGTCTACTAATCACCGAAGGCGTAAGGTGAGTGGAATAATTATGCATTCATGTATATGGCGTGTTTATTTGTAAATGTTATGGTATGAACCACGTGCCGGTAGTGCCATAACATGTATGTGATGTGTATTATGAGTGTGAACCACGTGAAGATAATGATGTGAACCACGTGCCGGTAGCATCGAGTGTGAACCACGTGCCGGTAGCACTATAAAATGAGGCATGAACCACGAGCCGGTAGCGTCAAAGTGTGAACCATGTGCCGGTTGCACTATAAAAGAGTGAGACTCAAATGCGTATGGTGTGAACCACGTGCCGGTAGCATCATAGCGTTATGGTTAACCATATTGTGTTGTGATTGTTTAGCATACTATATATTGTGATGAGTTTATGCTAATGCGGGTTTGGGATGATGTAAGACTTGTTAGTAATTACGAGTATGATGATATACTAATTGTGTTACCAGTTCGTATGAGGTATTTGGTGTTGGTGTTTGCAAATAGATGTGTTATATATATGTATGTATAATTATTGCATTCACTAAGCGTTGCTTACCCTCTCGTTGTTTACCCTCTTTATAGGTTCGATGGTGGATAAGGGTAAGGGCATTACCTTGGACTAGAGATCCCGCTTTATTGTAGGGGACGCTTTTGGATGTGTTGACTTTTGGGAGTTTGACCGAGACGTGGGTAGTTTAATCCCAAACGCCATGCTCCAAGTGTAGTTTGGTACTTAAACTTTTTGGCGGTCAAAACTCAGGAATTGTATTAAACTTGTATTTTGGGTCGTGTGGGCCCCGCTTGTAAAACATCATTTTCTTATGTTTGAATCGTGTTAGTTTTACATATTTGAATGTGTGGTTAAAAGCGTTTCGCCTAAAAATGTCGGGAACTAGTCGATCTTTTTCGCATTTAAAGACTTGTGGGAGAGACCACTTCGGCGCGCCGCGCGGCCTTCTTGGCCCGCCGCGCCAGTTGCTGTGTGAAGACCCGTCCTAATCCATCCGGACGAAGTCCATATCGATTATAAACAATTCCCAACAGTTGATTACATCGAGAGGTATTTGACCTCTATATGATACATTTTACAAACATTGCATTCGTTTTTAAAAGACAAACTTTCATTTACATCGACAGTTGACAGACATGCATACCATTTCATAATATATCCCAATATAATTGACTTAATAATAATCTTGATGAACTCAACGACTCGAATGCAACGTCTTTTGAAATATGTCATGAATGACTCCAAGTAATATCTTTAAAATGAGTAATTGCACAGCGGAAGATTTCTTTCATACCTGAGAATAAACATGCTTTAAAGTGTCAACACAAAGGTTGGTGAGTTCATTAGTTTATCATAAATAATCATTTCATAATTTTAATAGACCACAAGATTTCATATTTCCAATTCTCATAAACATACGTCCCATGCATAGAGACAAAAATATCATTCATATGGATTGAACACCTGGTAACCGACATTCACAATCTGCATATAAGAATATCCCCATCATTCCGGGATCCTCCTTCGGACATGATATAAATTTCGAAGTACTAAAGCATCTGGTACTTTGGATGGGGCTTGTTGGGCCCGATAGATCTATCTTTAGAGTTCGCGTCAATTAGGGTTTCTGTTCCCTAATTCTTAGATTACCAGACTTAATAAAAAGGGGCATATTCGGTTTAATAATCCAGCCATAGAATGTAGTTTTAAGTATTTGTGTCTATTTCATAAAATAGTTATAAAAACAGCGCATGTATTCTCAGTCCCAAAAATGTAAAGAGTAAAAGGGAGCAAATGAAACTCACCTAATGTATTTTGTAGTAAAAATACATATGACGACATTGAACAAGTATAGGGTTGGCCTCGGATTCTCGAACCTATATTTAGTTATATATATTAACACATATAATTGTATCGAACAACTTTATTTAGTTATGTATTAAGATTAATATTCATATATAATTTGTTAATACTAATAATATATCATAATGCTTATTTGATATATGATTTAATTAACGTTATATCAATATAAATAATATAATATTAATTAAAACATAATATTATGTAATATTAGTATACATAAATCTATTTTTGTATATATATCTTATGTTTGCAAAAATTAATAATTGTAATAATACTAAATTAAGGATAATAATAATAATGATTGTAATAATAATAATAATAATAATAATAGTAATAGTAATAGTAATAGTAATAATAATAATAATAATAATAATAATAATAATAATAATAATAATAATAATAATAATAATAATAAAAAATAATAATAATAATAATAATAATTAATAATAGTAATAATAAGATAACAAAATTACTACCTCACATAAAATAGGCTTCAAAAAGAATAGAATGCCATTGCCCAGACTTGAACCCACGACCTCCCGCTCACTCGCAAACACCCTTAACTATCCATCTGATTCTGTTTATCTGATTTAGTTTGCTACCCAAGACTATTTAACCCATTTTAAGAAGCCCAACAGTTAATCTAATCCTCGGCCCAACTACGAACTTATTATTACGGCCCAACTGAAAATGAAATTCGGCCCAACCACTTGTACAATTACTTGATAAAAATAAAATAAATTCGTGGATGCCTGGATTCGAACTCAGGACCACTTGGTTAAGCACAACACGCCCAACCATCCTTCTGCGATCTCTTTTCTGTATTAAACTCAAATTATAATTTATATATTCTATATCTTCTGCTCTTCTATATTCATTCCTATCATTTTATGTAACCTCGATTATTATCCATTCCTTTATCATAACAGCTCTTCATCACAATCATACATCATTCTCATCGAATCAACCTTAACAAGCATCTTCTTTGTTACATGGAAGAGAAAACGTATACCACATAATTATATACGCGTGTAGAAGCAATAATTAACACCCATCTTCTAACGTTACTTCATCATCATAACCAAATCTATGGCCTAAAATCAGAATCATAACCGTCCAACAGCTTGTTCACAAAATTAATACGGCCCACAACAAAAAAAATATATATATATATATATACATACTCGGTTCAAGTATAAAAACAGAAATATGGTTCAACTATAAACCAATTCAAAAAGCAATGGAAAGTAATGGGATTCGGTAAAAAGAAAACGACAGGGGGATGCAAGTTGTAGCAACAAATAATAGTTTAAATAATATTATATCATCATTTACAGTTTATTACCACTTGCATCGTCCGAGTATTAAGAAGAGGGTTTATGTTAGTGAGTTAAATTGGAATAGAATACATCGAGCAGCAGTAGGTAGCCGGAGCAGGAGTGATCAAGAAAAGAAAAAAAAATCGAGTTTCATATGTGGTGCTGGCAACTGTTTTCAACAGGAAACATGAGAGAGAAAAAAAAAGGTGAGAGAGAAAGAAAGAAAAAAAAAAAGAAGAAAGATGGCGACAGTAAGGGGACGATAGAGGTGGTGATCCAGTAAGGTGAGGTTGGTTTATGATGATTTTGAAGATGGAAATGGGGTGGTGGTTCTTGATTGATGAAGGTGATGGATTGAGGTTGAAATGTGGTGATCGACATGGTGGAGGGTTGGGGTGACGTAGATGGTGGTGATGGTTGACTGTGGTGGTGGCGATGTGGTGGATAGTGTGGTGGCTGACATGTTGTCATAAGGAGAAGATCACAAAAACAGATTTTTGTGGGAGTTATGATCTTGTATCTATATATATATATATATATATATATATATATATATATATATATATATATATATATATATATATATATATATATATATATATATATATATATATATATATATATATATATATATATATATATATATATTATATTTATATATATATATTATAATAAAGTAAATGAGAAGTGTGGTTAGGTGAATATCAAAAAGAAAAGAAACAGTAACCTCAAATAGTAATTACAATAGTTGAGCAGCCTTAATCATTACCGACACTTTATCCCGAATTGCCATATCGTGCCCACTGCTAAACAGTTAATGTATAAAAGTGTCCCTATAAATCTCAAAATTTTAGATTAATCATATTTAATTATTTCACTCATTACCTGTTTGAAACCTGATCAAAAAGGTTCGAAAATTATTTATTTTTTGTTCCAATTTATATGTACGGAGTACTAATATTTAAACTTAAAAATGTAAAAATATTTTTAACAAATCTAAAATCTTCGTAATCAATTTACAATCCTATTTTTATTTCAATCCTTCATAAACATGTACTGTATCTATATTAAAACTAACAAAACGTTAACTGAGTGTTACTGAAGTTTACTGACTAAGCTCGAAATCATTTATTGTTAATATAATCTCTTTCTATATACAAACAGTTTTAAAATAGTAAGTTTAATTACTAAAAACAAATATATTTTATATTCTTAAACAATTATATTTAATAAAGCTTTATATATTTACAATTAAAATTTATATATACATAATACATATATCTATATATAATATTAGTTTTTATTACATCACATATTATTTTACATATTTATTTCCAACAATTAAATGTATATGCTAGTTTATTAATATTATATATATTATACATATATTTATATATGCACATATTTATATATATATCCACATATTTACAAGCAATGGTTCGTGATTCATCGGAGATGGTCAAAGTCAAATGCATTCATGGAAATAGTTCAAACATTATGAGACTCAGTTTAATAGACTTTGCTTATCGTATCGAAATCATATAAGATTAAGTTTAAATTTGGTCGAAAATTCCCGGGTCATCACAGTACCTACCCGTTAAAGAAATTTCGTCCCGAAATTTGAGTGAGGTGGCCATGGCTAACAAAAAAAAATGTTTTCATGACGAATATGAGTTGATAAATAGAGTTTTATTATCAATGGCTAATATAGATAAAACAATTCGATTATCCGAAGCGTACGCGTGAAGCTATCACAAAAGATTGAGATATAGATTTAACTTTTGACGTAGTCACGGTTGAATTTGAAAAATAAGGTGTGTCTAATCTTTTGACGTTGTCTTGGTTGAATTCCGGAATTCAAGAGATTTAAAGAAAATCTTCGAAATCTATAAGATTTGATTCTTCGGCGAATAAGGAAATTAAGATCTCTCTAATTAAATACGGTGATCTGCTTCGATTACTCTGTCTGATATTTCCATTATAAATTAAACTTTTTCCGTTCCATTATTCTCACAATTCCTATACTTTCTTTCTTAGTTCATACATCCAAAAGATTGTGAAAATGCTTAATCCCGTTCTAATCCTTGATATTTCCTAATTATCAATTCTGTCATCCTTCTTTTAAATCTTCCTCCAGAAAAATCTATTTGCTTCTACTATTACCTTGGGGTGATACTATTCTTAATTCTACTGTGTCTTTATATTGTTGTTCGTATTAATATCCACGGTTTGTAACCTCCGTGTTGTTATTGGGCTTTATATATTCTCTTATATTTTGGAGCTTTGTCCCTTCGTTTCTTCTTCTTGCGATTAAACACCGCTTGTAATGGTTCAGAATTCGCAGATATAAACTTCGGAATGAACATTGTTAATGTTCTAAGAAGGAAACTGTAATGGCACGATTTGATTTGTCAAATTACCAGAATCACTGAGAATAGAACTATCAAGAATATATTTTCTTGATATGTTCGGAGGTGAAGTAGAATGAACGAGTCGTGTAACATGACACATGATGACGTTATGATCTGTGAATCATCACGTTCCATTAGAAACTCAGCATGACTTACTGTAATATAATCACGTTGATCAAGTGTCATTATATTATACTAACTAATGCTTCAGTTCCCAACATTAGTTCAATAACATTCATATTTTAAGCTCGAAAGTTTACAGAATATAGAAACTAACAGTTTCTATATGATGTAACACTGATAGCACGAAGAGATTAATGATTTCAGATAAGAATAATTATGAAAATATCTTCAAAAATATCGAAGATATTTATGATGATATTTTGGAATTTCTAAGTTCGATGGTTGATGAGGAAGATTTTACGCAAGATTTTATCATGAGTACGGAGCAAGATATTCGTTGAAGGTTTCATCAGATCCAGAATTACCTGGATTCTTTGAATATATGGTATGGTCCTTGTATTTGTCCTTGGTCTTCTTCGTGGTTAGCTCAATCCGTTTTCCAGTTCCAACTTTTCTGAGCTTTTCCAACATACTAATCTTTATCATCAAACTTTCGATGATTATGGTCATTTACGGTTATCTACAGTTTCTGCTGCTTCATTCAGCTTTTTCAACATTCAGAGTATTGATTTGTGACTGAGTGCTTTTCAGAATTTCAGAACAAGAGATTATAATTCCAAGAGATAAATGTCATATATATAACTGTTGATGTAGATATGCTGTGAGTTTTCAAAGTACTGATTGCTGATTCCCGGTAATTGTTATGGCAGTTCTCGTTACAAGATGCGGATGAGTATATGATAGAGTTTCAATGAATAAATATAATGATTTGTCAGAGAGATTTAAGCCAAGGAGCGACGAGGTTGCTGGTACGTCTGCTGGTAATATGGTGGAATATAAAAGAATTCTCTGGTATCAAAAGGGTAATTGTATATATCAGGATTATAGTAAGGCTACTTCGAATGAAAAGTAGAAGTTGACTTGCTGGAGCTGTGACAAAATTGGCTACTTTAAAAAGGGATCGCAAAGTTATTTTGGGTAATAATAACACTAAGAAATTAGCATAGCTACGTTTTAAACATTTACTCTGGTTTCGAGTGGTTGTAAGTGCATATCTATATGCATCAATCTTTTCTTCTGTAGATGAAATGCGGTTGGTTCATCCTCTCGATTGAGGTGTTTTCAAGAATTATGAAAGGTTTGAATGCGGATTGTAATCGTCAAGATACAAATGAGGTTTAAGATGAAATCAAGTGGCAAACTTGAAGAATTGTTTAGTTTCATATATTATAATCAATATTTTAATTCATTTTAATTGTTCAAGGTTGGTAGTCATCAGTTGATAGTCCACAGTTGACAGTCCAACAATTCATATATAGTTTAATATATAATATTCGAATTAATTAATACGTGTCGTGACCCGTATACGTCTCAGACTCGATCACAACTCAAACTATATATATTATTATAGAATCAACCTCAACCCAGTATAGAGAACTCGATCATTACTGCATATAGAGTGTCTATGGTGATTCCAAATAATATATATAGATGCGTCGATATGATATGTCAAAACCTTGTATACGTGTCCCGATATTTAAAGTGCGTAAAATAAATAACAGAAAATAAATGACGATAAATAAAGTGCGTAAAGTAAATAACAGAAATTAAATGACGATAAAAAAATTGCGAGAATGTAAATTGCGATAATTAAATTGCGATAAATAAAATGTAATACGGAATTAACAGTTAGCTAGGAACAATTAGCTGGAAACAGTTAGCGTGGATTCTTAACAAAATTTTTCATATTGTTAATTAGTCTGTTTCTAATCAATTTTTATTGTGTCTATTATTTCTTCATTATGCCACTTGTGGGATTCTGATAGGTCAAAATCCAAATATGAAATTGAATGAAAATGGTTATTCTGCGGTGAACGGATACGTATAACGGTAGTTGCAAGTAGAATAGTAAATAACTGTTGAATCAGATTCGAAGAATGTACAGTTTAACTTATTAATGTGAAATCTAAATATTCCTCGGGTATTACCTACCCATTAAAATATTTTCACAATTAACACTTTGTACGAAAGAATTTTTAATTACAATCTTTATGAAAATGTATATACATATACATTTTCTTCAGATGTAATCATGGATTCATTGAGTTAATATGATATTCAACTCATTTGGTTTACCGTTAGAACTAGAATACATAATCTCTAAAACATTTAGAGATCACTTAATCGTCATGAAGAACGAAGATAATCGATGTAGAACGATACGTAGAACGATGATTATACTCAAGGTACAGAATGAGATGTTGAGGCATGGATTGTTGATGGTACTGGTGCTGTTACTGATGGTACTGTTGGTGCCAATGATGTTGATGAAGCTGGTACATTTTGCACTACATTTTCCATATTGATTACTTGAGCGCGAAGCTCGTTGACTTCTTCTATGGTTCTGGGATGATTGTCGGTCAGAACGAGTGGATGAATAAGGTTTAGAATTATGGATAGAATATAATCGTTTCGAGATACTCTTGAAATGAGGCTGAAAAAGGTGTTTCGAATAGGTTCGCCGGTAAGTGTTTCAGGTTCTTCGCCAAGAGGTGAATTCGGTTGACGGAAAGGATCACCTTCTTCTTGTCTCCAATGATTAAGTAAACTACGAACCCATCAAATGAATTGGTTGATTCATTCTGGTGACTCTGCTTTCGGAGCTTAGTTGAAACTCCATATCGAAATAGATGTCGGAATCCAAGGAATTCGAATTGGTTGAGGGATTCATCTCGTACGATCAGATGAAGGATTTTCGATAAGAAATAGATTATAGGATGTATATTAGTATCCTGCAATACATAATTTACATATACATATATAATACTAAAATCTCATAAGTTACGGAGGAATCTACGGAACCTGTCAGGCAAATATAACAATAACAGATACGCTAAGATATGAATTAGCAGATACGCTAAGATATGAATTAGCAGATACGCTAAGATATGAATTTTTGTCTATACACTTTTCATGCAGTCAATGCAATAAGATGTGTCTAGACTAAGAATAATGAGCAGGTAATTTACTAAGGATGATAAGCAAATGATTTCTGACTAGAAATGATAAGCAAAACTTATGACATGCAGACACGGTCGAAGTCCAGACTCACTAATGCCTTCTAACAACTTATCAGTTAGACACACTAATGCAGACCTGGTTCGCTAAGACCTCTGCTCTGATACCAACTGTGAAGACCCGTCCTAATCCATCCGGACGAAGTCCATATCGATTATAAACAATTCCCAACAGTTGATTACATCGCGAGGTATTTGACCTCTATATGATACATTTTACAAACATTGCATTCGTTTTTAAAAGACAAACTTTCATTTACATCGACAGTTGACAGACATGCATACCATTTCATAATATATCCCAATATAATTGACTTAATAATAATCTTGATGAACTCAACGACTCGAATGCAACGTATTTTGAAATATGTCATGAATGACTCCAAGTAATATCTTTAAAATGAGTAATTGCACAGCGGAAGATTTCTTTCATACCTGAGAATAAACATGCTTTAAAGTGTCAACACAAAGGTTGGTGAGTTCATTAGTTTATCATAAATAATCATTTCATAATTTTAATAGACCACAAGATTTCATATTTCCAATTCTCATAAACATACGTCCCATGCATAGAGACAAAAATATCATTCATATGGATTGAACACCTGGTAACCGACATTCACAATCTGCATATAAGAATATCCCCATCATTCCGGGATCCTCCTTCGGACATGATATAAATTTCGAAGTACTAAAGCATCCGGTACTTTGGATGGGGCTTGTTGGGCCCGATAGATCTATCTTTAGAGTTCGCGTCAATTAGGGTTTCTGTTCCCTAATTCTTAGATTACCAGACTTAATAAAAAGGGGCATATTCGGTTTAATAATCCAGCCATAGAATGTAGTTTTAAGTACTTGTGTCTATTTCGTAAAACAGTTATAAAAACAGCGCATGTATTCTCAGTCCCAAAAATGTAAAGAGTAAAAGGGAGCAAATGAAACTCACCTAATGTATTTTGTAGTAAAAATACATATGACGACATTGAACAAGTATAGGGTTGGCCTCGGATTCTCGAACCTATATTTAATTATATATATTAACACATATAATTGTATCGAACAACTTTATTTAGTTATGTATTAAGATTAATATTCATATATAATTTGTTAATACTAATAATATATCATAATGCTTATTTGATATATGATTTAATTAACGTTATATCAATATAAATAATATAATATTAATTAAAACATAATGTTATGTAATATTAGTATACATAAATCTATTTTTGTATATATATCTTATGTTTGCAAAAATTAATAATTGTAATAATACTAAATTAAGGATAATAATAATAATGATTGTAATAATAATAATAATAATAATAATAATAATAATAATAATAATAATAATAGTAATAGTAATAATAATAATAATAATAATAATAATAATAATAATAATAATAATAATAATAATAATAATAATAATAATAATTAATAATAGTAATAATAAGATAACAAAATTACTACCTCACATAAAATAGGCTTCAAAAAGAATAGAATGCCATTGCCCAGACTTGAACCCACGACCTCCCGCTCACTCGCAAACACCCTTAACTATCCATCTGATTCTGTTTATCTGATTTAGTTTGCTACCCAAGACTATTTAACCCATTTTAAGAAGCCCAACAGTTAATATAATCCTCGGCCCAACTACGAACTTATTATTACGGCCCAACTGAAAATGAAATTTGGCCCAACCACTTGTACAATTACTTGATAAAAATAAAATAAATTCGTGGATGCCTGGATTCGAACTCAGGACCACTTGGTTAAGCACAACACGCCCAACCATCCTTCTGCGATCTCTTTTCTGTATTAAACTCAAATTATAATTTATATATTCTATATCTTCTGCTCTTCTATATTCATTCCTATCATTTTATGTAACCTCGATTATTATCCATTCCTTTATCATAACAGCTCTTCATCACAATCATACATCATTCTCATCGAATCAACCTTAACAAGCATCTTCTTTGTTACATGGAAGAGAAAACGTATACCACATAATTATATACGCGTGTAGAAGCAATAATTAACACCCATCGTCTAACGTTACTTCATCATCATAACCAAATCTATGGCCTAAAATCAGAATCATAACCGTCCAACAGCTTGTTCACAAAATTAATACGGCCCACAACAAGATATATATATATATATATATATATATATATATATATATATATACGCAGTTCAAGTATAAAAACAGAAATATGGTTCAACTATAAACCAATTCAAAAAGCAATGGAAAGTAATGGGATTCAGTAAAAAGAAAACGACAGGGGGATGCAAGTTGTAGCAACAAATAATAGTTTAAATAATATTATATCATCATTTATAGTTTATTACCACTTGCATCGTCCGAGTATTAAGAAGAGGGTTTATGTTAGTGAGTTAAATAGGAATAGAATACATCGAGCAGCAGTAGGTAGCCGGAGCAGGAGTGATCAAGAAAAGAAAAAAAAAATCGAGTTTCATATGTGGTGCTGGCAACTGTTTTCAACAGGAAACATGAGAGAGAAAAAAAGGTGAGAGAGAAAGAAAGAAAAAAAAAAAAGAAAGATGGCGACAGTAAGGGGACGATAGAGGTGGTGATCTAGTAAGGTGAGGTTGGTTTATGATGATTTTGAAGATGGAAATGGGGTGGTGGTTCTTGATTGATGAAGGTGATGGATTGAGGTTGAAATGTGGTGATCGACATGGTGGAGGGTTGGGGTGACGTAGATGGTGGTGATGGTTGACTATGGTGGTGGCGATGTGGTGGATAGTGTGGTGGCTGAGATGTTGTCATAAGGAGAAGATCACAAAAACAGATTTTTGTGGGAGTTATGATCTTGTATCTCTATATATCTATATTTATATATATATATATATATATATATATATATATATATATATATATATATATATATATATATATATATATATATATATATATATATATATTATATTTATATATATATATTATAATAAAGTAAATGAGAAGTGTGGTTAGGTGAATATCAAAAAGAAAAGAAACAGTAACCTCAAATAGTAATTACAATAGTTGAGCAGCCTTAATCATTACCGACACTTTATCCCGAATTGCCATATCGTGCCCACTGCTAAACAGTTAATGTATAAAAGTGTCCCTATAAATCTCAAAATTTTAGATTAATCATATTTAATTATTTCACTCATTACCTATTTGAAACCTGATCAAAAAGGTTCGAAAATTATTTATTTTCTGTTTCAATTTATATGTACGGAGTACTAATATTTAAACTTAAAAATGTAAAAATATTTTTAACAAATCTAAAATCTTCGTAATCAATTTACAGTCCAATTTTTATTTCAATCCTTCACAAACATGTACTGTATCTATATTAAAACTAACAAAACGTCAACTGAGTGTTACTGAAGTTTACTGACTAAGCTCGAAATCATTTATTGTTAATATAATCTCTTTCTATATACAAACAGTTTTAAAATAGTAAGTTTAATTACTAAAAACAAATATATTATATATTCTTAAACAATTATATTTAATAAAGCTTTATATATTTACAATTAAAATTTATATATACATAATACATATATCTATATATAATATTAGTTTTTATTACATCACATATTATTTTACATATTTATTTCCAACAATTAAATGTATATGCTAGTTTATTAATGTTCATGTTATTATATATATTATACATATATTTATATATGCACATATTTATATATATATATATCCACATATTTACAAGCAATGGTTCGTGATTCATCAGAGATGGTCAAAGTCAAACGCATTCATGGAAATAGTTCAAACATTATGAGACTCAGTTTAATAGACTTTTCTTATCGTGTCGAAATCATATAAGATTAAGTTTAAATTTGGTCGGAAATTCCCGGGTCATCACATGCTGGACAGTTAATTTTTTTTTTATTTTGCATTTCACGCGGTTTAGTCGTGGGTTGGTTTGGGTTGTTACAAGTGGTATCAGAGCATGGTCTAAGGGATTTAGGTGACTTGAGATAGGCGCCTAGACTTAGACTTTTATGTGTACGTTATGCGAGACTTGTAGGACTTTGGGTCGGATCGGGATGGTTAGTGCATAGGTATATGTGAACTAATCATGCGCTATTTGTTTGTGTTGTGTTTAGCAATCATGAAGCAAGATGGACATTGTACTAGCGAGTTAACGCGACGTGCTCGCGTAGTAATGACTAGCTACCATTACTACGGGTGCAAATCGTGTCAAACAAGCAATGTACGACGATTGTTGATCGAGATGGGATAGTGTGGGGCATGTGTGTACTTATGTGTCATGCGTTTTGTTTCGACGTTTAATCTCTTCCATTTTATAGAATGAAGATGAGAAACGGACACGACACCGAACATGATAATGGAGGCACGAGTGAGGATGCCGGGTTGACGGCCAAGATTGAGGCCATCCTTAAGGCCCAAAAGAAGGATTATCTTGCGGATATTAAGAAGATGTTTCTAGATTCCATTGACGAGCAATTAGTCAATGTGGTTAAAGAACAAGTTAACGCCGTTCTTTACGAAGATAATGTGGGGAGACGGGACTTTTTCTTTAAGAACTTCAAGGATGCTCAACCTCCTACCTTTGAGGGTAAACGGGACCCACTTAAGAGTGCCCGATTTATCTCCGATATGGAGGGGGCTTTTCGTACGTGTGAATGCCCTCCTGATAAAAAGACGAGGTATGGTTGTAGCATGCTAAGACGTGACGCTAAATTGTGGTGGGATGCAAAGATTCAACTTTACGGTGAAGAGCAATGCATGGAATTCACTTGGGATGAATTCAAGGCGGAGTTTTTCGATGAGTACCGAACTTCGGCCGATCTTACTAGGCTTAAGGACGAGTTACGTTCCTTGAGGCAAGGGTCAATGGATTTGAACACTCTCAAATCCGTGTTTTTGTCCAATACCCAATTTTGCCCGGAGTATGTCGGGAACGATAAGATGTTGAAGGAAGATTTCTATCGAACTTTGAATGATAGTTATCAAGAAAAGATTAGTGTGAATGTGGTGAAGAGCTTCGATGAGTTGTTTAACATGGCGAAGGGTTTTGAAGCGCTTGTGTTGAGAAAGAGAAAGTTTGAAGGTTCGAGTCATTCGAATTTTTCAAACAAGAAGTCAAAGAAAGGCTCCGAAAGTGTGAATAGTGTGAAGAAGGGTGCTTCCGGGGGTTTTGGGCCCACGTGTTTTAATTGTAAACAAAGGGGACACATGGCCCGTGATTGTACCAATGGCCCGAACAAATTTACTTGCTATAATTGTGGTAAGGAAGGGCACAAGAAGACGGAGTGTCCCGATTTGAATAATGATAATGTTAAGCGGTTAGAGAAAGCGGCGGGTACGGTTAGGGGCCGAAACTACTTTATGACGAATGATGAAGCTAAGCAATCCAACGAAGTTGTCTCAGGTACTTTTATGGTTAACTCTATTCCGGCAAGAATTCTTTTTGATAGCAGTGCAAATTTGTCGTTTGTGTCTCCTAGATTTGTGCCTAAACTTGATAGACTGTTAGCTAAGTTAAGTCGTCCGGTAGAAGTCGAAATAGCGGACGGCAAGACGGTGCTAGTGGTTGATGTGTGTGAAAATTGTGATGTTGTTTTCGGTGCCGAAACCTTTAAAATTAATCTCATTCCAATGACCTTGGGCGATTTTGATATTGTCGTTGGAATGGATTGGCTCGATCGTTATAGAGCCGATATCGCATGCCATGATAAGTTTATTCGTGTGAAGACCCCAAGTGGGGGAGAGTTGATTATTCTTGGTGATAAGCGAAGAAGACCGGTGCCGATATGCACTTTTGTATGGGCACGTCGTCACGTTGTTACCGGTGGCATGGCTTTCCTTACTCATGTTGTTGATACTCGTAATGAGTCACCACCCATTTGTGAAATTCTGGTGGTTAATGAGTTCGAAGATGTTTTTCCGGATGAGTTACCGGGTGTTCTGGCGGAAAGACAAGTTGAATTTCGCATTGAGTTGGTTCCGGGGGCTACCCCCATTGCTAAAACTCCTTACCGTTTAGCGCCAACGGAAATGCAAGAATTGTTGAACCAAATTCAAGAGTTGCTCGAGAAGGGTTTTATTCGACCGAGTGCTTCGCCATGGGGTGCTCCGGTGTTATTTGTGAAGAAGAAGGATGGTAGTATGCGGATGTGCATCGATTACCGAGAGTTGAATAAAGTGACGATCAAGAATTGTTATCCGTTACCTAGAATTGACGATTTATTTGATCAACTTCAAGGTGCAACGTATTTCTCTAAAATCAACCTACGGTCCGGCTATCACCAAATGCGGGTCCGTGAGGAAGACATTGAGAAAACGGCTTTCCGAACGCGTTATGGGCATTTTGAGTTTGTGGTGATGCCTTTTGGTCTTACGAATGCACCGGCGGCATTCATGGATCTTATGAACCGAGTGTGCCAACCTATGTTGGACAAGTCGGTAATTGTGTTCATTGATGACATATTAGTCTACTCGAAAAGTATGAATGAACATGAACGTCATTTGCGTGAAGTGTTGAAGACGTTACGAAAGGAGAAATTGTATGCAAAGTTCTCCAAATGTGAATTTTGGCTAAGGGAAGTCCAATTCCTTGGTCATATTGTGAACAAAAATGGTATTCAAGTAGATCCGGGGAAGATCGAGACGGTAAAGAGTTGGGGACGACCGACTACGTCTACGGAAATCTGAAGTTTTCTTGAGTTGGCCGGTCATTATCGTCGGTTCATCCAAGATTTTTCTAAGATTGCTTCTCCATTGACGAAATTTGTCACGACCCTACTTTTTCCGTTATCTTTTTCCGTTAATTATTTAACGATCGTTAACTGTTAGTGTGCCACGTCATTTCTATGACCTATATTATTATTTTTGTAATAATATATATATAATAATTATTATGTGTTATGTGAATATATGTATTCATATTTTAATTTATACGTTTCTACGTCTCGCGGATTTCTATCCGGCGAATCTTTTCGGTTTTTAAACCAACAGTCGAGCTTTCAGGATTTTTAAATCCTAAATATTTTAAATATGATATTTTAAGGTCATATTATTATTAGGTGTATTTATATTTATTTTTCGTCGCGCGTTTGTTATCTTTCCGGATTTTTAATCGCGTAAGCGTGTTTTCGCGTTTCGGGATTCGTTCGGGCTTTCGGGCCACAAGGACTTGAGATTTTAGCAAGACGGGCTAGTGGGGCCCACTCCCCACCCCCCCATTCGGCCGAAGTCCACCAAGGGAGGGAGTATACTCCCTTAATTTTTCCTTTTTCCATTTTATTTTGCAAAACACAAAACCTAATTCTAATTTTGAGCTCTCCTCTCTCCCTCCCCCTTTTAGGCCGTTGCCACCACCACCATACATCACCATCTTCACCACTTTTTATTTCTTGGATCATCAAATCGTTTATACAATCGTGTTCCTCTCTTCGTTCTCTACGCGATCATATTCTTTGATTCTCGATTTGGGTATAAACCCTAACCCTAGAACTTTTCATATTTATTTATATTTCTGTATTTTGAGTTTATATTATTAGTATGATGTATATTAGTTGTTGTAATGTTGTTTGGATGCGTAGAATTACTCGTTTGCATATGTTTTCGGTTTGTAAATTTTGGACAGCAGTTTGATTCGTGTTTTCTGACTTTGTAACTGATATGAATGTTAAAATAAAGTACATAAATGAGTTCCTCTCATCAAGATATTAATTTTAGACTCCGGATTCATGTCGTTTCGATTCCCGGAGCCCTAGATATGCTTAATTTGATTTTTGTTAAAGATTGAAAGGTGTTCTTGGCATGAACAAGGTTGAGTCCGACTTGGTGACCATCCTTGGTGTCTTTAGGGTGTTTCATTTGGTTAGGACTGATGGTGAGACGAATTGTTATGTTCGGGTCACCTAAATCCGAGCCACGGTTCACCCGTTGTGCCCGAATTACCGTTTTGAGTAAATTGATTTCCCAAATGTTGTCATGGCTGATATCCACGACCTAGGGACTGTTCTTGGAGTGTTCTTGAGTTCATAATTGTGTCGGGTGGTTTGAATAGGTGAAGTTGCATATGTGGCTTGCCCGAAACCGACATCCGGGGCTCAAGATACGACCCGGTGAACTTTTAAACTTAAAACTTATGGTTAATGATTAAACTTATGTTAAAATTAATGGATTTCATTATTAATTAATTTCTTATGATAAAAGAAGTAATTATTATTATTTAAGACTTATGATATAAATATTTATTATATCATTTAATTATTAATTATAATTTAATTAACATCTTAATTAGACTTATGATTAATAATACTTTTATTATTAAAGGAAAATACTTATGATAAGTATTAAATTTGTTTTTGAGAAATTATTAAGAGACTTATAATAAATATTAAATAATTATTTAATTGTTATAAGACTTAATTATTATTTAATTATGATTTAATTATTAAATACTTATGATTTAATAATTTTAATTAGAAACTTATGATATGATTAATAATTCATTATTAATTAATAATACTTATGATATGATTTAAAATTCATTATAAATTAATAATATTTATATTATGATTGATATTTAATTAATTAATTAAATACTTATGTTATACTAATTATAACATGTCAACTTATATTAACTTTAATAATTTATTTTATTTAATTAAACTTATGTTAAGACATTATTATACACTTTTGACTTTAAATAACATTATAACCTATGTTATTATTATAACTTACACTTTTAAAATTAATGTTGACTATGTTTGACCAAGGTTGACTTTTGAGTTGACTTTCGGTTGACTTTGACTTTCAGTTGACTTCTGTTGACTTTCTAAATAAGGAAACTTTCCTAACTTCAAAACTTTCCAAAAATAGAAACTTTCCTAAAATAGAAAACTTTCCAAAAATGGAAACCTGCTAAAAATAGAAACTTTCTAAAAATAGAAAGTGTGTGTCCTTATGCTGTTCCAATCAAACCGATGCTTGCTGAGTAATGTTCTATGCCTACTTGCAACATGTACAATAGCTATCATACTAAGACTTGGCCTAAGTTAGTTATTTATTTCGACCTGCTTTATTTATAGGTCGGCGTTGTGATCTTTCTTGATCACTTTACTTTACTTGCTGTTCGCTTGATTGTGAGATTTCTTCGGTTGCTAATTAAGGTGAGTTATAGTCCCGTTTTTATATACTTTTCAAAGTATACTTTTTGGGATGTGATTACATGCATATTTTTATTTACGGTTAGACACAAGTAACAGTTAAATTTAATTATTCATTGTGAGTTGGACAAAAATATTCCCTAGTCTGGTAACTGTAATCATTGGTTTCTACCGGTGAACGCGAATCCTACGGATAGATCTATCGGGTTTGACAACCCCATTTCGAGCTAGTCGCGCTAGCAATTTATAATCGGAATGTTTAGTACTTCGTAATTTGTTGTAGATACACTGTCCAAGTGTATATTTTTATTGTGTTTGGCAAGGGTAAATAAAGGGTTAAGTGGTTACCAGGTGGCTCATTGATAATGGAATAATGTTTAATGTTTTCTAACATTTTTAAATCTTGTGGTCTAAAGTTTACTTATTTATTTAAACCTATAATTCACTCAACCTTTGTGTTGACAGTTTACTTGCATGTTTTCACAGGTACTTGAGTTATATGATGCTTCCGCTGTCGTTAGAAGAGTCTGCATGCATTTGGGTAGATTTTATGAAACTATTTATGAAACTTAAGCTTGCATTCTATTTTTGAATAATTTAAATTGTGGGTTTGTTGGCAAGGTTTTGTGTCAACTTTTGGATTATTAATATGTTGGGTTGTTTTAAACTACATATTTTGGTTTGTTTCCTTTTTGGGAAAACTTTTGAAATAAAAGAATGCAACTTTGTTTATTTAATTCATTTAAGTCCGATCAAGCTATGGGACCAACTGACGGATCCGTTAAGTGTTTTGACGGGGTCGTCACATGTGGTATCAGAGCTCTGGTTGTAGGGAACTAGGCGGTCTTAATGTGGTCAACCCGTGGTTATTAGGGTGCATTAGAGTCTAGTCTACAGCCCGACCTTTTTGCTATAGCATTATTATGCATTTCATTTCGTATAAGTTATGTTATTAGCTTTCATATCTTTTTAGTATGTGGTTTGCGGTTTTGCTGTTTGCAGATGTCGACTTCGAGCGATAACTCTGTTGCTGCTCCTGCTCCACCGTCTCCTGCTAGACGTCGTGCTAATCAACCAGAGATCGATGATCCTGTTCATTACTATTTTTCTACCATTACTCATATGAACCGGGCTTATAATGAGGTGACACGTATTAACGCCCTTAGTGACTGTTTGCGCACCTTGCCACATAATGAAGTTATGGACGAGATCCGTGCCGACATGGGTAACTTTATCACTTTCAAGCATAGGGTTGAGGATGCGAACCGCAAGCGTGATCGAGAAGTTAATGCTAAGTTCGAGGCTCTCGAGAGCACTGTTCGTGTGTTGAAGGAAGAGTTGGATGTTGTGAAAGGGAAGTTGCGTAAGTATGAGGATCCTGCTGAGACTCATGCTGGACCAGCTTATCACACCCGCTCTAAGCGAATGTGATGTGATTATTCATATTGATTATCTATTTCATCAGACTTAATGTCCTTTTTATACATACATTTTGGGTTATGTACGGCGTTTTGCCGAGGATTTTATTAAGATTTTGTTATGGGATATATTTTTCATTATGTATGGATGGTTATTTTTATGACATCTATTATCATTATCATGTTTTATTTCTGATGTTGTGGCTCTTGGCATGTTATATTATGCGTAATATATGTTCATGTATGTTAGGTGCTATGTATGTTGTATGATGTTATCATAAAATATGTATGCATGTGATGGTTATTTCTATAACAATCATAACTGTCATGTTATTACTCATAGTGTTAGTTGACTAATATCTTAATGGTTAGTCTTTTCGTATTTTGATCTATTCCTTTATGACACTAGTATTATTCTTGGTACTAACGGATGTGTTATTCTATTTTGAAGATCATGCCTCCAAGAGAGTCCACCGAAGCGCGTATGCAACGCCTGATCAATGAAGGAATTGCTGCTGCTATGGCAGCAAATGCTAATGTTAACGCCAATGTGAACAACAATGTGGGATGCTCCCACAAAACTTTTATGGCTGGTCGACCCCAAGAATTCAGTGGTACGGAAGGACCAATAGGGCTTACTCGTTGGTTCGAGAAAATCGAATCTATTTTCAGGGTCAGTCGGGTCCGTGAAGAGGACAAAGTTAGTTTTGCTAGTTGCACTCTCAAGGATAGTGCCTTGACATGGTGGAACAATCTGGTTAGTAGTTTGGGAAGCGATGTAGCTTATGGTTTGGCCTGGAATGATTTTAAGGAAAGATTGATCACCCGCTATAGACCTCGGGGTGAGCTTAAGAAGCTAGAGGTTGAGCTCAAGAATTTGAAAATGCATGGCACCGAGTTAGATGCCTATGAACGAAGGTTTTTCGAGTTAACTTTGCTGTGTCCTAGGGTTTATGCGGATGAGGACCGCAAAATTGAGGCTTACATTGATGGTTTGTCCGAGAAGATTGAACACGGGGTTGAGTCCAGTGAACCCCAGACTATTGAGGCAGCTATGTCTATGGCCCACAAACTTAATGACAAGGTGTTGAGAAGAAGCAAGACTACAGTTGTTGAAAGTAGTGAGGAGGTTGTCAAGAAGACTGATAATGGGAAACGAAAGTGGGATAACAACCGCAATCAAAACCAGGGTCAGCAGAAGAAACAGGATACCTCAGGTGCTAATAACAGAAATCAGCGTGTGTGTCCTCGTTGCTATAAAGCTCATGATGGTTACTGTACAGTTACTTGTAAGAGGTGCTCTAAGCAAGGGCACATTGCTAAAGATTGTACAGTGCTTTTGCCGGGGTCTGCTACTCCCGCGACTGGTGGTAATAATAATAATGTTGGTAATAGAGGTGGTAACGGTAACGGTAATGGGAAATCGAATAATGGAGGTAATCCAAGAGTTTGTTATGAGTGTGGGAAGCCGGGGCATTTCCGAGATGCTTGTCCCAACAAGAAGACTGCAGAGACTGCACGCGGCCGAGTGTTCAACATTAATGCTAAGGATGCGGAGGAAGATCCTAAGCTTGTTACTGGTACGTTCTCAGTCAACGATTTATCAGTTTATGTTCTATTTGATTCAGGGGCTGATTTAAGTTTCGTGTCGAGTAAATTAAGTCCGAGAATTAAAACGCCGTTAACTCTCTTAGACAATACTTATGTTGTTGAAGTAGCTAATGGTAAGGAACTTACTGCTAAGACTGTACATCGTAAGTGTAACATTAATCTGGGTGGTAGGGATTTCGAGATAGATTTGATACCGATTGAACTTGGTAGTTTTGATATTGTTATTGGTATGGATTGGTTGTCCGCGAACCGTGCCGAGATCGTCTGTTATGATAAGGCTATTCGTATTACTGATGCGATTGGAGAGCCACTGATGGTCTTTGGAGATAAGAAATGCACACAGTTGAACCTTATTAGCTGTATGAAAGTTCGTAAACATCTCCGCAAAGGCTGTCATGCTATCCTTGCTCATGTTGTTGATCCTAGTAAGGAAGTAAAGAACGTTGATGACGTTCATATTGTTAGGGATTTTCCCGAGGTGTTTCCCGATGACTTACCTGGCCTTCCGCCGCAACGCGCGGTAGAATTCCAAATTGATCTTGTTCCCGGCGCTGCTCCTGTAGCACGTGCTCCTTATCGTCTTGCGCCTTCTGAACTTCAAGAATTGTCAAGTCAACTCCGTGAGTTGTTAGACAAAGGTTTTATTCGTCCTAGTTCATCCCCTTGGGGAGCTCCTGTTCTGTTTGTTAAGAAGAAGGATGGTTCTTTTCGTTTATGCATTGATTATCGTGAACTGAATAAGCTCACTGTTAAAAATCGTTATCCTCTTCCGAGAATTGATGATCTATTCGATCAGCTTCAGGGTTCTTCTGTTTATTCAAAAATTGATCTTCGTTCTGGCTATCATCAGTTGCGTGTTAAAGAATCTGATGTTTCAAAAACTGCTTTTCGCACCCGTTACGGTCACTTTGAATTTCTTGTTATGCCGTTCGGATTGACAAATGCACCTGCTGTGTTCATGGACCTCATGAACCGTGTGTGTAGACCCTATCTGGACAAGTTCGTTATTGTTTTCATCGACGACATCCTTATCTATTCTAAGAGTGATGAAGAGCACGAAGAACATTTGAGGTTAGTGCTTGATTTGTTGAAGAAAGAAGAGTTGTACGCTAAGTTCTCTAAGTGTGCTTTTTAGTTAAGAGAAGTTCAGTTCCTTGGTCAT
The DNA here is from genome assembly GCF_046630445.1 of Rutidosis leptorrhynchoides. Lineage (NCBI taxonomy): Eukaryota > Viridiplantae > Streptophyta > Magnoliopsida > Asterales > Asteraceae > Rutidosis > Rutidosis leptorrhynchoides. The sequence continues at coordinate 233,529,760 of NC_092333.1, read as the reverse complement.
ATTGTTAGCAAACAAGGAATACAAGTTGATCCTGCTAAAATTGAGGCGATTGAAAAGTGGGAAACTCCGAAAACTCCTACTCAAATTCGTCAGTTCTTAGGATTGGCAGGTTACTATAGAAGGTTCATCCAGGATTTCTCTCGTATAGCGTAACCTCTGACTGCTTTAACGCATAAGGGGAAAAAGTATGAGTGGAAGGATGAACAGGAGAATGCTTTTCAGATTTTGAAGAAGAAACTGACTACCGCTCCGATATTGTCTCTACCGGAGGGTAATGATGATTTTGTTGTTTATTGCGATGCATCACGATAAGGCTATGGTTGCGTTTTGATGCAACGAAAGAAGGTTATTGCGTATGCGTCACGTCAGTTGAAGGTTCACGAACAGAACTATACAACTCATGATTTAGAGTTGGGAGCTGTTATTTTTGCACTGAAGATTTGGAGACACTATCTTTTAGGTGTTAAGAGTACTGTGTACACCGATCATAAGAGTCTTCAACATATTCTCGATCAAAAACATTTGAACATGAGACAACGAAGATGGATTGAGACGTTGAATGATTATGATTGTGACCTTTTGTATCATCCGGGTAAAGCCAATGTTGTGGCTGATGCTTTGAGTCGTAAAGAAAGGGCTGAACCTCGAAGGGTTAGAGCTTTGAATATGACAGTTAGATCAAACCTCGTTAGGCAGATTCTTGAGGCACAACAAGAAGCCTTAAAGGAAGAGAATTTTGTGAAAGAGAACGTAAGAGGTATGGCTAAGAAATTTGAGATTCGAGCAGATGGTACTAGGTACTTTGTAGGACGTCTTTGGGTTCCGAAGTTTGGTGAACTGCGACAACTTGTTTTGGATGAGGCTCATAAGTCTAGATACTCTATTCATCCTGGTTCAGGAAAGATGTATCAGGATCTTAAGGAGCTGTATTGGTGGCCAAATTTGAAAGGTGATGTGGCTACGTATGTGGCCAAGTGTTTGACCTGTTCTAAGGTCAAAGCTGAACATCAAAAACCGTCCGGATTGTTGGTACAACCAGAAATTCCCGAGTGGAAGTGGGAAGGTATCACTATGGATTTTATCACTAAGTTACCAAGAGTTTCGGGTGGTTATGATGCGATTTGGGTGATTGTAGATCGACTCACTAAGTCGGCTCACTTTTTGCCGATTAGGGAAACCGATTCCATGGAGAAACTCACCCGTTTGTATTTGAAAGAGATTGTTTCGAGGCATGGTGTTCCCGTTTCTATAATTTCCGACAGAGATAGTCGATTTGTATCGAGATTTTGGCAATCGTTGCAAGAAACCTTGGGCACTAGATTGGATATGAGCACCGCTTATCATCCTCAAACGGATGGTCAAAGTGAGAGGACCATTCAGACGTTGGAAGATATGTTGCGAGCTTGTGTGATTGATTTTGGGAATGGGTGGGATAAGTATTTGCCGTTAGCTGAGTTTTCTTATAACAACAGTTACCACGCAAGTATTAAAGCCGCACCGTTTGAAGCTTTGTACGGTAGGAAGTGTAGGTCTCCTGTCTGTTGGAATGAGGTTGGGGATGCTCAACTTACAGGTCCAGAAATTATTCACGAAACTACAGAGAAGATTGTTCAAATTAAAGAAAGGTTAAGGACTGCTAGAAGTCGGCAAAAGAGTTATGCCGATAAGGGAAGGAAAGATGTTGAATTCCAAGTTGGTGATCGTGTTATGTTAAAAGTTTCGCCTTGGAAGGGTGTTATTCGTTTTGGTAAAAGAGGGAAGTTAAGTCCTCGTTTCGTGGGACCATTTGAGATCATTGAAAGAGTTGGACCGGTGGCTTATCGTTTGAAGTTGCCACAAGAACTCAGTGCTGTTCACGATGTTTTCCATATTTCGAACTTAAAGAAGTGTTTGGCTGAATTTGATCTGACTATTCCTTTGGAGGAACTTCAAGTTGACAAGCAATTGCATTTTATTGAGGAGCCAGTTGAGATCATGGACCGAGAGGTTAAGACTCTTAAACAGAGCAGAATTCCTATTGTTCGGGTCCGATGGAACGCTAGACGCGGTCCCGAGTTCACTTGGGAGCGTGAAGACCAAATGAAGCAGAAGTACCCGCATTTGTTCTCAGATGCCGAGTCAACCCCTGCGCCTGCTTAAATTTCGGGACGAAATTTCCGTAACGGGAAGGTACTGTCACGACCCTACTTTTTCCGTTATCTTTTTCCGTTAATTATTTAACGACCGTTAACTGTTAGTGTGCCACGTCATTTCTATGACCTATATTATTATTTTTGTAATAATATATATATAATAATTATTATGTGTTATGTGAATATATGTATTCATATTTTAATTTATACGTTTCTACGTCTCGCGGATTTCTATCCGGCGAATCTTTTCGGTTTTTAAACCAACGGTCGAGCTTTCGGGATTTTTAAATCCTAAATATTTTAAATATGATATTTTAAGGTCATATTATTATTAGGTGTATTTATATTTATTTTTCGTCGCGCGTTTGTTATCTTTCCGGATTTTTAATCGCGTAAGCGTGTTTTCGCGTTTCGGGATTCGTTCGGGCTTTTGGGCCACAAGGACTTGAGCTTTTAGCAAGACGGGCTAGTGGGGCCCACTCCCCACCCCCCCATTCGGCCGAAGTCCACCAAGGGAGGGAGTATACTCCCTTAATTTTTCCTTTTTCCATTTTATTTTGCAAAACACAAAACCTAATTCTAATTTTGAGCTCTCCTCTCTCCCTCCCCCTTTTAGGCCGTCGCCACCACCACCATACATCACCATCTTCACCACTTTTTATTGCTTGGATCATCAAATCGTTTATACAATCGTGTTCCTCTCTTCGTTCTCTACGCGATCATATTCGTTGATTCTCGATTTGGGTATAAACCCTAACCCTAGAACTTTTCATATTTATTTATATTTCTGTATTTTGAGTTTATATTATTAGTATGATGTATATTAGTTGTTGTAATGTTGTTTGGATGCGTAGAATTACTCGTTTGCATATGTTTTCGGTTTGTAAATTTTGGACAGCAGTTTGATTCGTGTTTTCTGACTTTGTAACTGATATGAATGTTAAAATAAAGTACATAAATGAGTTCCTCTCATCAAGACATTAATTTTAGACTCCGGATTCATGTCGTTTCGATTCCCGGAGCCCTAGATATGCTTAATTTGATTTTTGTTAAAGATTGAAAGGTGTTCTTGGCATGAACAAGGTTGAGTCCGACTTGGTGACCATCCTTGGTGTCTTTAGGGTGTGTCATTTGGTTAGGACTGATGGTGAGACGAATTGTTATGTTCGGGTCACCTAAATCCGAGCCACGGTTCACCCGTTGTGCCCGAATTACCGTTTTGAGTAAATTGATTTCCCAAATGTTGTCATGGCTGATATCCACGACCTAGGGACTGTTCTTGGAGTGTTCTTGAGTTCATAATTGTGTCGGGTGGTTTGAATAGGTGAAGTTGCATATGTGGCTTGCCCGAAACCGACATCCGGGGCTCAAGATACGACCCGGTGAACTTTTAAACTTAAAACTTATGGTTAATGATTAAACTTATGTTAAAATTAATGGATTTCATTATTAATTAATTTCTTATGATAAAAGAAGTAATTATTATTATTTAAGACTTATGATATAAATATTTATTATATCATTTAATTATTAATTATAATTTAATTAACATCTTAATTAGACTTATGATTAATAATACTTTTATTATTAAAGGAAAATACTTATGATAAGTATTAAATTTGTTTTTGAGAAATTATTAAGAGACTTATAATAAATATTAAATAATTATTTAATTGTTATAAGACTTAATTATTATTTAATTATGATTTAATTATTAAATACTTATGATTTAATAATTTTAATTAGAAACTTATGATATGATTAATAATTCATTATTAATTAATAATACTTATGATATGATTTAAAATTCATTATAAATTAATAATATTTATATTATGATTGATATTTAATTAATTAATTAAATACTTATGTTATACTAATTATAACATGTCAACTTATATTAACTTTAATAATTTATTTTATTTAATTAAACTTATGTTAAGACATTATTATACACTTTTGACTTTAAATAACATTATAACCTATGTTATTATTATAACTTACACTTTTAAAATTAATGTTGACTATGTTTGACCAAGGTTGACTTTTGAGTTGACTTTCGGTTGACTTTGACTTTCAGTTGACTTCTGTTGACTTTCTAAATAAGGAAACTTTCCTAACTTCAAAACTTTCCAAAAATAGAAACTTTCCTAAAATAGAAAACTTTCCAAAAATGGAAACCTGCTAAAAATAGAAACTTTCTAAAAATAGAAAGTGTGTGTCCTTATGCTGTTCCAATCAAACCGATGCTTGCTGAGTAATGTTCTATGCCTACTTGCAACATGTACAATAGCTATCATACTAAGACTTGGCCTAAGTTAGTTATTTATTTCGACCTGCTTTATTTATAGGTCGGCGTTGTGATCTTTCTTGATCACTTTACTTTACTTGCTGTTCGCTTGATTGTGAGATTTCTTCGGTTGCTAATTAAGGTGAGTTATAGTCCCGTTTTTATATACTTTTCAAAGTATACTTTTTGGGATGTGATTACATGCATATTTTTATTTACGGTTAGACACAAGTAACAGTTAAATTTAATTATTCATTGTGAGTTGGACAAAAATATTCCCTAGTCTGGTAACTGTAATCATTGGTTTCTACCGGTGAACGCGAATCCTACGGATAGATCTATCGGGTTTGACAACCCCATTTCGAGCTAGTCGCGCTAGCAATTTATAATCGGAATGTTTAGTACTTCGTAATTTGTTGTAGATACACTGTCCAAGTGTATATTTTTATTGTGTTTGGCAAGGGTAAATAAAGGGTTAAGTGGTTACCAGGTGGCTCATTGATAATGGAATAATGTTTAATGTTTTCTAACATTTTTAAATCTTGTGGTCTAAAGTTTACTTATTTATTTAAACCTATAATTCACTCAACCTTTGTGTTGACAGTTTACTTGCATGTTTTCACAGGTACTTGAGTTATATGATGCTTCCGCTGTCGTTAGAAGAGTCTGCATGCATTTGGGCAGATTTTATGAAACTATTTATGAAACTTAAGCTTGCATTCTATTTTTGGATAATTTAAATTTTGGGTTTGTTGGCAAGGTTTTGTGTCAACTTTTGGATTATTAATATGTTGGGTTGTTTTAAACTACATATTTTGGTTTGTTTCCTTTTTGGGAAAACTTTTGAAATAAAAGAATGCAACTTTGTTTATTTAATTCATTTAAGTCCGATCAAGCTATGGGACCAACTGACGGATCCGTTAAGTGTTTTGACGGGGTCGTCACAAAATTGACGATAAAGAATGCTAAGTTTAATTGGGGGAACGAGCAAGAAATTGCTTTTCAATTGTTGAAAGAGAAGTTGTGTCAAGCTCCGGTGTTAGTGTTGCCGGAAGGTGTTGAAGATATGGTGGTTTATTGTGATGCTTCCCTAAATGGGCTCGGGTGTGTTCTTATGCAAAGGGGTAAAGTCATCGCTTATGCTTCTCGACAATTAAAGGAACACGAAATGAGGTACCCGACTCATGATCTTGAAATGGCGGCGGTGGTACATGCGATGAAAATTTGGCGCCATTACTTGTATGGTGTCAAGTGTACGATATATTCGGATCATAAGAACTTGAAACATCTTTTCACTCAACGAGATTTGAATTATCGGCAATGAAGATGGATGGATGTGGTGAAAGACTACGATTGTGAGATACTTTATCATCCGGGTAAGGCGAACGTTGTTGCGGAAGCCTTGAGTCAGAAGAGTCAACATCCGGCGATAAAAGTAGGATCGTTACGTTTGATTATTACTAGCGACTTTCTTGAGAAACTTGGTGAGATTCAAATAGAGACTTACGTTCACAACAAGCATGCGGAGCAAATTGTGGGGCACTCGGAATTCATTACTATGGGTCCGCATGGGTTGTTGTCTTTTCAAGGACGGGTGTGGGTGCCTAAGATGGGTGATTACCGACGGGTGCTACTTGATGAAGCACATAAGTCAAAATATTCCATTCACCCGGGCGCGACGAAAATGTATCATGACTTGAGGAAAGATTATTGGTGGCCGGGCATGAAGCGTGATGTTGTTAAATATGTTGAGCAATGTGTTACTTGTTTGCAAGTTAAGGCCGAGCACCAAAAGCCGTATGGTAAGTTGCAACCGTTAGAAATCCCGAAGTGGAAATGGGAGCACATTACTATGGATTTCATTACAAAGTTACCTAAGACGGCGAGAACTCAATTTGATACTATTTGGGTGATAGTTGATCGTTTGACGAAAAGTGCTTTGTTTCTTCCCATTAAAGAAGCGATATCGTGGGAGGCCTTGGCTAAGTTGTTTATCAAGGAAGTGGTCTCGCGACATGGCATTCCTATATCTATTATTCCGGATCGAGATACTCGTTTCACATCTCGGTTTTGGAAAAAGTTTCATGAAGATATGGGTACACAATTAAAGTTGAGCACGGCGTATCATCCTCAAAAGGACGGTCAAACCGAACGCACGAATCAAACTTTGGAAGATATGTTACAGGCGTGTATTATTGACTTCGGTGGTAGTTGGGATGAGCATTTGCCTTTGGTGGAATTCTCGTACAATAATAGTTATCATACTAGTATCGGGATGCCACCATATGAGATGCTTTACGGGCGAAGATGTCGAACCCCGATTTGTTGGGGTGAAGTGGGTCAAAGGGAAATCGGGAGTACCGATTTGGTTTTGGAGATGAATAACAAGATTGATATTATTCGGGAACATTTGAAAAAGGCTCAAGATAGACAAAAGTCGTATGCCGATAAATGTAGACGAACGATCGAATTTCAAGAAGGCGACATGGTAATGCTTAAGGTTTCGCCATGGAAGGGTATTATTCGATTTCGAAAACGGGGAAAGTTAGCTCCTCGATTTATTGGGCCGTTCAAAGTTTTAGCTCGTGTTGGTGAAGTTGCATATCGATTGGAATTACCCGAAGAGCTTGCGGGGATCCATAACACGTTTCATGTTTCCCATCTCCGTAAGTGTCTTGCGGATGATTCTTCATGGATGCCATTAGACGAAATCGAGCTAAACAGTAAGTTGGAATATGTTGAAGAGCCGATTGCTATACTTGATGAGAAAGTGAAATTGTTGAGAAACAAAGAAGTGAGAACTTTTAAGGTTCAATGGCATCGGAGTAAAGGTTCCGAGTTTACTTGGGATCCCAAAGAATTTGTGTTGGTTTATCTTCCCTCTTTTCATGCGGCTTGGATTGCGAGGACGCAATCCGAATAAGTGGGGGAGAGTTGTAAGACCCGTGTGTTTTATTGTAAATGTGTGTAAATAATCGTACGTGTTGCGGGGTTTTGTTCTAGGTAATTAAATTACAAAAATAGCTGGAAATGGAAGGTTGCGCGCCGCGCGGCCTGGGTGCGCGCCGCGCAAAAACGAGCAGTCAGCTCCCTTTGTTTTATTTAATTAAAAACGAGGGCATTTTGGTAAAAACACTTGGAGGCCGAATTTAATGCCTAGATCAGTTGTTGGGGAGCTCATTTACTCCCTTTACACCAACCTTATCACTCCCAATTTATTTTAGAGAGAGAGTTTGAATCTAGAGTGAGAAAGCTCAATTTAAAGGAGAAGGAGCTTGAATTGGAGCTAGGTGCAAGCACTAAAGTTGTTCATCTCAACATTTGCTACGTTTTGATAGTTGTGGTATGTCCTAACTTTAATTTCTTACTTTGATTTTATGTATGGGTTAAGGTTTGTGTAGAAAATGAACCCTAAGACCCATTTGTTGGTAAATTGGGTGTTCTTGAGTAAATTGGGTCATGTAGACTCAATGGTTGGTTAGCTAGGGTTTTAAAAGTGATAATTGTTGTTAATGAACCCTAATTGGCTAATAAATTGCTAGAACACCTTAATGATGTGTAAATGGGTGTTATTTGGGTGTGGATGACCCAAATGGGTGTATTGACTTTTAATTGGGTCAAATGGGTCAAAATGGACCAAGGTTGGTTAATGTTTGTGTTTAGTGTTTAAACCTAGTGATTAAATGTGTATGAAGGCCTTGAGTGCCAAGGGTTAGGGTTTTTGGTGAAGATGACCCAACTTAGGGTTAAGTGTCCAAATGGGTCAAGATGACCTAGTAATAGTGAGTATTGTGAGTTTGGGCCAAGTGATTGATTTATTGTATGCTTGTGGAATAGGTACGTTACCTTGAAGTTCAAGCTTGGTCTACTAATCACCGAAGGCGTAAGGTGAGTGGAATAATTATGCGTTCATGTATATGGCGTGTTTATTTGTAAATGTTATGGTATGAACCACGTGCCGGTAGTGCCATAACATGTATGTGATGTGTATTATGAGTGTGAACCACGTGCCGGTAGCACTATAAAGATAATGATGTGAACCACGTGCCGGTAGCATCGAGTGTGAACCACGTGCCGGTAGCACTATAAAATGAGGCGTGAACCACGTGCCGGTAGCGTCAAAGTGTGAACCATGTGCCGGTAGCACTATAAAAGAGTGAGACTCAAATGCGTATGGTGTGAACCACGTGCCGGTTGCATCATAGCGTTATGGTTAACCATATTGTGTTGTGATTGTTTAGCATACTATATATTGTGATGAGTTTATGCTAATGCGGGTTTGGGATGATGTACGACTTGTTAGTAATTATGAGTATGATGATATACTAATTGTGTTACCAGTTCGTATGAGGTATTTGGTGTTGGTGTTTGCAAATAGATGTGTTATATATATGTATGTATAATTATTGCATTCACTAAGCGTTGCTTACCCTCTCGTTGTTTACCCTCTTTATAGGTTCGATGGTGGATAAGGGTAAGGGCATTACCTTGGACTAGAGATCCCGCTTTATTGTAGGGGATGCTTTTGGATGTGTTGACTTTTGGGAGTTTGACCGAGACGTGGGTAGTTTAATCCCAAACGCCATGCTCCTAGTGTAGTTTGGTACTTAAACTTTTTGGCGGTCGAAACTCAGGAATTGTATTAAACTTGTATTTTGGGTCGTGTGGGCCCCGCTTGTAAAACATCATTTTCTTATGTTTGAATCGTGTTAGTTTTACATATTTGAATGTGTGGTTAAAAGCGTTTCGCCTAAAAATGTTGTGAACTAGTCGATCTTTTTCGCATTTAAAGACTTGTGGGACAGACCACTTCAACGCGCCGCGCGGCCTTCTTGGCGCGCCGCGCCAGTTGCTGGACAGTTAATTTTTTATTTATTTTGCATTTCACGCGGTTTAGTCGTGGGTTGGTTTGGGTTGTTACATTACTAAGTGTCATTCTACCTTCTCTTACATCAAATAACGCCCCGGTGGACGCTAAGAATGGTCGACCTAAAATTAGAGGAATGTTTGGGTCTTCTTCTATGTCAATGACAATAAATTCGACTAGAAAGGTTAAATTACCCACTTGAATGGGTAGGTTGTCAGCAATTCCAACTGGGTGCCTAATGGTTTGATCAAAGAGTCGAACACTCATTTCTATTGGACTTAACTCACCTACTCCTAATCTCTTATATAATGAAAGAGGCATAACACTCACACTTGCACCTAACTCTGCTAGTGCATCATACATGACACAATCACAAAGTAGACAAGGAACAATAAATTCACCCAGATCACCCTCCCTGAGTGGAGGTTTTGGTGGAACTGTCTTCACCGGGTTTATCTTTACGGTTTTTGTTTCTTGAACTTTCTTATTCTTCTTCTTCTTCTTTCCAGAGGTATCACAAAATTTATTACCTATTACTTGCTCATACTCAACTCCTTTTCTTGGAAATGGGATAGGTGGTCTGTATGGTGCCACTACTGGCTTTACATACTCGGGTGGTGGTGGTAGTGTTGTAACTTCTTCATTGTTACTCACATCGAATACCTTCCCATCTTCTGGTGCTGGTTTTTCAGAATTTGTTGACACCATATTAACATTCTCATTCCGAGGATTTACTTCAGTATCACTCGGCAGCTTTTCTTGTTCCCTCTCACTCATCATGCTAGCAAGAGTACCTACGTGTTTTTCTAGATTCAAAATGGAAGCTTGTTGAGTTCTTAATGACTGATCAAACCTCTCATTCGTTTGGGTTTGAGATGTAATAAATTGTGTTTGAGATTCCATTAGCTTTGCCATCATTTCTTCCAGATTTGGCTTTTTCTCTTCGGTTTGTTGTGGTGGTTTATACAAGCTAGGTCTTTGTTGATTGAAAGTGTTGTTTTGAGTTGGTTGGTTATTCGAACCTTGTTGATTATACGAGTTATTGTTGGGTCCATTTGGATTGTAAAGAATGTTTTGATTTCGATTGAAGTTTGGCCTTGGCGGTTGATAATTATTTTGATAATTATTTCCCGGCCTTTGGTTCATGTAGGAAACATTCTCTCGTTGTTCCATCGTTTGCTCAATGTGATAATCTGTTGTTAAGTGTGGTCCACCGCATTGCTCACAACTGATTCGTATTGCATGAATATCTTTATTCATCTTTTCCATTCGTCTCTCGAAAGCATCTATTTTTACGGAAACGGAATCAAAGTCATGGCTAGAATTGGCTCTATCCACTTTAGATGAACGAAAAATATCTTTTTCTTGGTGCCACTCATGTGAGTGGGAGGCTGTGTTATCAATAATATTGTGAGCTTCGGTAGCGGTTTTCTTCATAATGGAATCACCAGCTGCTATGTTGATGTCTTTTCGTGTAGTAATGTCGATACCTTGGTAGAATATTTGTACTATTTGATAAGTATCTAAACCGTGTTGAGGACATCCTCTCAACAACTTTCCGAATCTTGTCCACGCCTCATATAGAGTTTCATTTGGCTTCTGCGCGAATGTAACAATTTCTCCTTGAAGTCTCACAGCTTTAGATGCCGGCAAGAATTGTTTAAGAAATTTCTCAACTAAAACATCCCATGTATCAATCGCCCCTTCAGGTAACGATTCTAACCAATCTTTGGCTTCTCCCTTTAAAGTCCAGGGAAATAACATGAGATAGATCTGTTCATCCTCAACTTCTCTGATTTTGAATGGAGTACAGATCCTGTTAAAGGTTCGAAGATGTTCGTTTGAATCTTCTTTTGGTGTACCACTATATTGGCATTAATGTCTGGCTTAATAATGGCGTAACCTTGGCCCGTGCGTGTGGCTCTCATTTGGTCTTCCATACTTAGAGGTTCCGTTATTTCCATATTTGAATTTGTTGAATACGAATCACTAGAAGATTCTGATTTAACAGTTTGTGGTTCAGGAGGAATGATTAGTGGTTCAGGATCTTGGAATTGTCCTTGAGTATCCTCTAGGTTCTTAATTGTGAAATCGGGTTCAAAAGATGGATTATCGGAAATTTGAGTTGGAGTACTTGTTCGACTAGATGATGATTCTAAAGAAAATTCAACGGCGACAATATTGGCTAGATGTCTTGATCGAGTTACAGGTGGTGAACGTATGAAAGGTGGTGAACGTTTTGCTCGGTGCATTCACTGAATATCCTATTAGTTATAAATATAAAAATTATATAAGTTATCAAATTAATAGACTTTTCTGATTTTGCCCACGTTTCGAATAGCCAATAGATGCAGCAGGTAGCCAGGACCCTTTAAATCAGAAGCCCACAACTCGCCACTAACAAATCCAACTATTACTACGAACCAGAAAATTTTGGATGTCTATCAATTTAACCGCTTAAAATAATTTTTCGTCGAAATTTTGAAGAAAAAAAAAATCTATGTCCTAAAAAATAGAGCGTCGAGAAATAAGAAAGAAAAAGAGTGCGTCGAAAAAGGTCGAAAAATAAAAGGTCGAAAAATAAGCGTCGAAAAACAAGCAGTCGAAAAATAAAAAAAAGAAAATAAGCGTCGAAACTTAAAATTCTAAAAACTAAAAATTAAAACTTAAAAGGTATTAAAGCTTAAAAGGAATTCTATATCCAAAACGGCAATAACTTAAAAGGTGCTAAAATCTTAAAATGGCGTCGCAAAATTCTAAAGCACCTAAATCTTAATCTAAAGAAAAAGCACTTAAGGAATTTTACGGCCAAGTTTTAAAATTTAGAAATAAAAATAACTACGGCAAAAATACTAAACTTAAAACTAATTACGAACGATAAATATACAATTTACGAATAAACGATTAAAAAGATACGAAATATAAAAAGATATAAAAAGTGATAAAATTACTTATTTTTATAAAAATATTATTTTTATATTTATTTTATAAAAGTATTAATTTATATAATTAATAATAATATTAAAACTTAATATTACTTAATATAAATTAAAACAAGATTTAAAAACTAATTAATTAATTAAAACCAAATTAGGGTTAATTAATAATAATAATAAATAAATAAAACCCTACTCCGTAATAATTACTGGGATCAGACATGTCAGACAGCCTCATGCGATCGCATGAGTGTTATGTGGCTGGGCCATGCGATCGCATGGCTTCGGATACCAGGCCAGGTTTTGGGCTGCTACAGTACCAGACCCGAATGCTTATTTATATATATTTTTTTACGTTTTACCTTCTTTTTTTTAATCTTTACAAATTAATACAAGTAAAATTTATTAAAGTAAAGTTAAATTTTTTTTAAAAACTAAAGAAAAATACTTGTATACTTTTATAAAAATATATTTTCTTTTTATCTAAACACTTAAATATATATATATATATATATATATATATATATATATATATATATATATATATATATATATATATATATATATATATATATATATATATATATATTTAATTTTTTTATATTTTTATATTTCACTATTTATATGAAAAATATTTTTACAAAAATAACTCAAAACTTAAAATATTTTTTTATAGCATTTCGCATTCGGGTCCCCGGCAGTGGCGCCAAAAATACTTGATGTGCGCAGAGGTAGTATGCGAAATAGTTATATTTTTGTTACGAAATACTATTAAATACGATACAATTTTTTCACAAGTTATTTATTTATTTATAGAGTGGATATACCTAAACCTTGCTACAACACTATAGGCAGTGTACCTAATAGTACAGTAGTATAGTTTTTAGTAAGTCCTGTTCGTTCCACAAGGAGCTAGCTGAGTTGAACGCTATATTTTTAACAACTGTATTTATATAAAATATATATAATTATATATAATAATATTATTATAAAAGGGGGTTTTTACCGTTTAATGACCGGTTTGTCGATTTTAAATAAAACGTAAAGATAAATGACGATAATTAAAATGCGTAAAATAAATAACAATATTTAAAATGACAATAAATAAATGACAGTAAATAAAAGTACGATGAAATATGAAATAAAAGTATTATGCTTATTTAACCTTAGTTACAAGACATTAATTTAAAAAGGAAGAACATAGCTTACAGTGATTATTTATCGCGTAGCGTTACCCGGACAGAGTTCCGACTTTAAAACTCGTAAAACATTGCTTACAATAACCCAACTAAACCGTAACTTTATTATTAACTTAAATTAAAATTATTATTATAATAAATATATTACATATAGAGAAGAGAAATTGATATTGGTGTAATTAAAACGTCGAGCAAACTGCCTTTTTATAATACTTGGCCTGCTACAGTAACTCATGCCAGTGCATGAGTTTTGTGCCTTCTGGCCATGCGATCGCATGGCCGTCATTTCCTGGTCACATACTTTTTAGCTCCTAGCTTGTCGACATATTTATTTAATATATATAATATATATATAATTTTATATAAGTATATATATATATATATATATATATATATATATATATATATATATATATATATATATATTATATTATATTCATGTACATAGTTGATTTGTAATTTTAGCTCCATTGCGTCGCGCGTTGACAGTGAAATGTCCCGTTCATATTGATTATAAACGTTCCATATTAATTAATTTCGTTGCGAGGTTTTGACCTCTATATGAGACGTTTTTCAAAGACTGCATTCATTTTTAAAACAACCATAACCTTTATTTTATCAATAAAGGTTTTAAAAGCATTACATAGATTATCAAATAATGATAATCTAAAATATACTGTTTACACATGACCATTACATAATGGTTTACAATAGAAATATATTACATCGACATATGTTTCTTGAATGCAGTTTTTACACAATATCATACAAACATGGACTCCAAATCTTGTCCTTATTTTAGTATACAACAGGTGAAGCTCTTAGTATTCACCTGAGAATAAACATGCTTTAAACGTCAACAAAAATGTTGGTGAGTTATAGGTTTAACCTATATATATCAAATCGTAACAATAGACCACAAGATTTCATATTTCAATACACATCCCATACATAGAGATAAAAATCATTCATATGGTGAACACCTGGTAACCGACATTAACAAGATGAATATATAAGAATATCCCCATCATTCCGGGACACCCTTCGGATATGATATAAATTTCGAAGTACTAAAGCATCCGGTACTTTGGATGGGGTTTGTTAGGCCCAATAGATCTATCTTTAGGATTCGCGTCAATTAGGGTGTCTGTTCCCTAATTCTTAGATTACCAGACTTAATAAAAAGGGGCATATTCGATTTCGTTAATTCAACCGTAGAATGTAGTTTCACGTACTTGTATCTATTTTGTAAATCATTTATAAAACCTGCATGTATTCTCATCCCAAAAATATTAGATTTTAAAAGTGGGACTATAACTCACTTTCACAGATATTTCCTTCCTCAGAAATAAGACTTGGCCAAGGATCGATTCACGAACCTATAAAAATATGTACATATATATCAAAGTATAATCAAAATATAATTACAACCATTTTTATTATGTTTTAAAGATTTGAGTGTATTAAGTCAGCTGTCCTCGTTAATAACCTACAACTAGTTGTCCACAGTTAGATGTACAGAAATAAATCGATATATATTATCTTGAATCAATCCACGACCCAGTGTATACACGTCTCAGGCTAGATCACAACTCAAAGTATATATATTTTTGGAATCAACCTCAACCCTGTATAGCTAACTCCAACATTACTGCATATAGAGTGTCTATGGTTGTTCCAAATAATATATATACATGGGTCGATATGATATGTCAAATCATTTGCATACGTGTCTATGGTATCCCAAGATTACATAATATATTAGAATACAAGTATAATACAATATAAGTTAGCTAGGATATGATTTGTATAGATTTGTTAAACATTTCCCGTAGCTAAAAAGATCAAAAATATCCAATCTTGTTTTAAACATAACTTCTTCATTTTAAATCCGTTTTGAGTGAATCAAATTGCTATAGTTTCATATTGAACTCTAATTTAAGAATCCAAACAGAAAAAGTATAGGTTTATAGTTGGAAATTTAAGTTACATGTCAATTACTAAAGAGGTAGTCATTTCCGTCGAAAGAACAACATCTTGATGACCATTTTGAAAAACATACCTCCACTTTGAGTTTAACCAAGATTTTTGGATATAGTTTCATGTTCATATGAAAAATCATTTTCCCAGAAGAACAACTTTTAAATCAAAGTTTAGAATTAACTAAACATACCTTAACTTTTGTTTGCGAACAAGTTTAGAATTAACTAAACTATGTTCTAGTGATTACAAGTTTAAACCTTCGAATAAGATAACTTTATATGTATGAATCGAATGATGTTATGAACATCATTACTACCTCAAGTTTTCTGAATAAAACTACTGGAAATGAGAAAAATGGATCTAGCTTCAAAGGATCCTTGGATGGCTTGAAAGTTCTTGAAGCAGAATCATGACACGAAAACAGTTCAAGTAAGATTTTCACTCGAAATAAGATTGTTATAGTTGTAGAAATTGAATCAAAGTTTGAATATGAATATTACCTTGAATTAGAAAGATAACCTACTGTAAATAACAAAGGTTCCTTGATCTTAGATGATTACTTGGAATGAATTAGAAAGCTTGGAAGTAGACTTGCAAACTTGGAAGTATTCTTGATTTTTATGAAACTATACTTATGGAATTTATGAAGAACACTTAGAACTTGAAGATGGAACTTGAGAGAGATCAATTAGATGAAGAAAATTGAAGAATGAAAGTGTTTGTAGGTGTTTTTGGTCGTTGGTATATGGATTAGATATAAAGGATATGTAATTTTGTTTTCATGTAAATAAGTCATGAATGATTACTAATATTTTTGTAATTTTATGAGATATTTCATGCTAGTTGCCAAATGATGGTTCCCACATGTGTTAGGTGACTCACATGGGCTGCTAAGAGCTGATCATTGGAGTGTATATACCAATAGTACATACATCTAAAAGCCGTGTATTGTACGAGTACGAATATGGGTGCATACGAGTAGAATTGTTGATGAAACTGAAAAAGGATGTAATTGTAAGCATTTTTGTTAAGTAGAAGTACTTTGATATGTGTCTTGAAGTCTTTCAAAAGTGTAAGAATACATATCAAAACACAACATGTATATACATTCTAATGGAGTCGTTAAGTCTTCGTTAGTCGTTACATGTAAGTGTTGTTTTGAAACCTTTAAGTTAACGATCTCAATTAATGTTGTTAACCTAATGTTTATTATATCAAATGAGATGTTAAATTATTATGTTATCATGATATTATGATGTATGAATATCTCTTAATATGATATATACATTAAAATATCGTTACAACGATAATCGTTACATATAAGTCTCGTTTCGTAATTCTTGAGTTAGTAGTCTTGTTTTTACATATGTAGTTCATTGTTATCACACTTAATGATATATTTAAATATCATTTTATCATGTTAAATATAGTGTATCAATATCTTAATATGATACATATGTATTTAGTAGACGTTATCATAACGATAAACGTTATATATATCATTTCTAGTTTCTTAACTTAGTAATCTCATTTCTTATGTATATCACACATTGTTAATATACTTAGTGAGATACTTACTCATCATAATCTCATGTCAACCACATATATATTGTAACACCCCAGCTTTACATGACCACAATATTGTCCGCTTTGCCCTCAGGCGCACGGCTTTTTCTTGGCGACCACACACGAGAAGCACTTTCTCAGGAGGTCACCCATCCTGGTAGTGCTCTCGCCCGAGCACGCTTAACCACAACGTACTAGCACTTCTACTCAGCCTGTGATCCCAAAACGCGTTGTGCATTAGTGAGTCTAACTGATAGTCGTTAGGATGCATTAGTGAGTCTGGACTCCGACCGTGTCTGCATGTCAAAAGTTTTGCTTATCGTTTTTGTCGGAAATCACCTGCTTACCATCCTTAGGAAATTACCTGCTCATTATTCTTAGTCTAGACACGTTTTACTGCATTGACTGCATGAATAGTGTATAGACAAAATTCATATCTTAGCGTACCTATTACTGTAACTTTGCCTGACAACTTTCGTAGATTCCTCCGTAACTTATGGGATTTTAGTATTATATATGCATATGTAAAAATTATGTATTGCAGGGTACTAATCTACATCCTATAATCTAATTCTTATCGAAAATACTTCATCTGATCATACGAGATGAATCTCTCAATCAGTTCGAGTCCCTAAGAATTCGATAGCTATTCCAATAGTTATTCCGACAGCTATTCCGACATGGATGTTCACCTAAGCTCCGAAATGCAGTGTCACTAGAATGAATCAACCAATCATTCATCCCCAATTCATCTAATGAGTTCGTAGTCGACTTAATCAATGGAGACGCGAAAAAAAAGCGATCCCTTCCGCCAACCGAATTCATCTCTTGGCGAAGAACCTGAAACACTTACAGGCGAATCTGTTCGTAATACTATTTTCTTCCTCATTACCCAAATATCTCACCATGGTTATATACTATCTCAAATTCAAAACCTTACTCATCCGCTCGTTCTGACCGACAATTATCCCGGAATAATATAAGAAGTCAACGAACTTCGCACTTGAGTAGTAGCTTTGGAAAATATAGAACAAAACGTATCAGCTTCAGCAACATCACTGGCACCAACAGTACCACCAACAACCTAAGTTTCAACATCACACGCCTTAACATCTCATTATGCACCTCGAGCATAATCATCGTTCTACATGATGTTCTACATCATTTATTTTCGCTCGACATGATGGTTATGTATTATGTAACCTCTAATGTTTTAGAGATTATGTACTCTTGTTATAACCTTAAACCAAATGAGTTTAATATCATATTAACTCATTAAATCCATGATTACATCTGAAGAAAATATACGTGTACATATGTTTTCATAAAGATTGTAATTAACAATTCTTTCGTACAAACTGTTAATGGTGAAAATATTTTAACGGGTAGGTAATACCCGAGGAATATTTAGATTTCACTTTAATAAGTTACACTGTACATTCTTCGAATCTGTTTCAACAAGTCATATACTATCCTACTTACATCCACCGATATACAAATCCGTTCACCACAGAATAATCATATTCATCCAATTACATATTTGGATTTTGACCTATCAGAATCCAACAAGTGGCATAACGAAGAAATAATGGACACAATAAAAATTGATTAGGAATAGATTAATTAACAATATGAAATTCTATTAAGAATCCACGCTAACAAAATCCTAGCTAACTGTTCTTAGCTAACTGTTAATTCCTTATTACCATTTAATTATCGCAATTTATTTATCGCAGTTTATTTATCGCAATTTATATTCTCGCAATTTTATTTATCGTCATTTAATTTCTGTTATTTACTTTACGCACTTTATTATTCGTCATTTAATTTCTATTATTTATTTTACGCACTTTAAATATCGGGACACGTATACAAGGTTTTGACATATCATATCGACGCATCTATATATATTATTTGGAATCACCATAGACACTTTATATGCAGTAATGAATGAGTTCTCTATACAGGGTTGAGGTTGATTCTACAATAATATATATACTTTGAGTTGTGATCGAGTCTGAGACATGTACACGGGTCACGATACGTATTATTTAATTCGAATATTATATATTAAACTATATATGAATTATTGAATTGCTAACTGTGGACTATCAATTGAGGACCACCAACATTGGACAATTAAAATGAATTAAAATATTGATTATAACATATGAAACTAAACAATTCTTCAAGTTTGCCACTTGATTTCTTCTTAAACCTCATTTGTATCTTGACGATTCTAATCTGCGTTCAAATCTTTCATGATTCTTGAAAACACCTCAATCGAGAAGATGAACCAACCGCACTTCATCTACGGAAGAAAAGATTTATGCATATAGTTATGCACCTGAACACTCTTAGAACCTGAGTAAAGGTTTAACACGTATCTGCGCTAGCTCCTTTGGCTATGTTACTACCAAAAATCACTTTGCAATCCCTTTCCAAAGTAGCCAATCTTGTCACAGCTCCAGCAAGTCAACTTCGACTTTTCGTTCAAATCAACCTTATTATAACTTTGATATATACGTTTGCCACTGAGAAACCTTTTATATTCCACCATATTACCATCAGCGTTTAATCATCTAAAAATACAATTCTCCTTAAACCACCTCGGTTTGATAACCGATGACCCAGATCCGTTAACTTTTAAAATGCTGACGAAGCAGCATGTTGTAGATGGTCTTAATGGCCAAAAGTTGATGATAAAGAAGGAAGTGTTAGGAACGCTCAATAGAAAATTTGGTACTGAAAATCGGATTGAGCACACCATGAAGGAGACCAAGGATAAATACAAGGACTAAACCCTATAATCAAAGAATCCAGGTAATTCTGGATCCGATTAAATCTTTAGAGAATACCTTGCTCCAAAGTCATGTTAAAATCTTTCAAAAAAAATTTCTCCATCAATCTTCGAACTTAGAAATTCCAAAATATCATCATAAATATCTTCGATATTTCTGAGGATATCTTCATAAATATTCTTATTCGAAATTATCTACCTCTTCGTGTTTCCTGTATTCCATTATATTGGAAACTTCTGTAAAATCTAGGTATAAATTATGAATGTTTTGAAGTAGTGTTGGGAACTGATGCAGGAGTTAATATAATATAATGTCACTTGATCAACGTCATTATATTACAGTAATTTATGCTGAGTTTCTAATGAAGCATGATGATTCACAGTACCGTCATTATGTGCCATGTTACACGACTTTTTCATTCTACTTAATCTCTAAGCATATCACAGAAATATTCCTTGATATTTCTGTTCATCAGTAATTCCAAAAGTTTGCTAATAAATCGTGCTATTTCATTTTTTTTTTTCTGATTAGAAGATTTTCTTAAATTCCTTGAATTCCAGAAATCAACAGTGACTACGTCAAAGTTAAATCTTTATCTTTTGTGACAGCTTCATTCATGCGCTTCGATTAATCGAATCATTGTATCCATATTACTCAATGATGATAAAACTCTATTTATCAACACATATTCGTCATGAAAACATTTTAATTGTTAACCATGATCACCTCACTCAAATTTCGGGACGAAATTTCTTTAACGGGTTGGTACTGTGATGACATGGAAATTTTCGATCAAATTTAAACTTAATTTCATATGATCTCGACACGATAAGTAAAGTCTGTAATGTTGAGTCTCAAAAATGTTTGAACTGTTTATATGAATTCATGTAACCTTTGACTATTCCCGACGATTCACGAACTATGGTCTGTAAATAAATATGTAATATGTAATTATATTTACATAAATATAAATATAAGAATATATACAAATATATACATGATATTATTATCTATATGTATATTTATGATTCAGTATCCAATAAATGTTATCATAGGATATATAATATAATTATTAAATATTACATAGCTAATAAGATATAATATCAACATTTGCAAATAAAAATATAATTTCAATATCAGTAATAATATTTTTATAAATAATATTATTATATATAGCATATAAATATAAAGATTACATAAACAATAACATGTAATACTAATACATGTAATTACAAAGTTAAAATATAAATGTTATGATAATATTAATATCATTACCTTCATTATCATTATTACTATTAATGTTAATATAAATATTAATATTTGTAATAATATTAATATTATATATATATATATATATATATATATATGTATATATATATATATGTATGTATATGTATATATATATATATATGTATGTATGTATATATATATGTATGTATGTATATATATATATATATATATATATATATATATATATATATATATATATATATATATATATATATATATATATGAAATTTGATATGTATTATTGTTATCACCAATAATATTAACATTATTGTAACTAATGTTATTATTTGTATTATAAATAATATTATTATCATTTTTTATTATTATTAATATTATTAATATTTAATATCATTATTATTAGTATCATTCTTAGTATTATTTTGGTATCATTATTATTATAAATATTGTCATTATTTCTATTATTAATTTTATTAACAGAATTTATATTTTTAGTATTATTTATTATGATTATTAATATTAAAGGTATTATTAATATAATCTTTGTACTCCTTAATCAGTCGATCAATTATAAAGTTAGATATTGAAATAGTGGCACATCCACATCAACTATCTGTAATTTGTTTATGTCTAAAGATGTTAATTATCCAAATCAAATTGTGTACGAATCCAATTAGATAAAAAAGTGTCTGTTTATTTTTCTTCTCTTTCTGTTCTAAATTGTACAATCTGTCGACACCCATTATCAGAATAAAACAAATAGATTAGCTAGCTAAATGTAACCCATCCCATGTACTCATACATTCTTCTTCATTCAGAAACCAACACACATTCGAACTACAAACCCGCCACGAAGCATTTGCAATCGGGAAACACCCTAGACCACCCTCCTCACCATCACTTCATCAACCTTGATCATATCGCCATCTTACAACTATCTATCTCTCTCTCTCTACCTCATTATGATCCTAGTTTGATCAACCGAAGCTTCATCACCACAACCACATGAATAACCATCATCGCCACTTTGGAACAAACCCACTTCATCAATTGGGTTTCTGGTTTCTGTTACATTTATACCACAACCGGCCAGCACAACACCACCAAAGACCACTAAACTTTCAAGTTAGCCAACTGAAAAGGCTGCTGTGAACAACTTGTTAAACCACCACCGGTTAACTTCCACCACCACCTTGTTTCTGTTTTCGAATGAGATCAACCATCTCCAACTCGCCAATAGGTTTAATGCAGCTTTTTCCTGTTTCAATTCAACATCGAGACCCATAACCGTCAACCACTCATCACTATTATTGCTGCCGTTTATATTTTATGTTTCCTTCTTAATACTACCCGTTCCAGCTTTCTTCTTTTAGTCGTTTTCTAATAAACCCAAAAACCATCACGTTATCACTCATGTTTTATTCGACCAACCCACATGATTCAACTTCCACGCTGCTGCAGTGTTGTTACTACTACTTCATTATATTGGTGTACAAATAAAGAAGATGATGGCTAGGCAAATGAATGGAGATGTACAACTGATCACTTTGATGATGATGATGATACGTGATGATTGCGATAATGATGATATTCATTTTAGATTATAAAGAAGAGATCACATGTTGGTAAACTCTTTTGAGCTGTACGTTGCAATATATAGACACCAACAATAATTAGAAAACGCAAAAGGTAATATTAGTGGTAGGCCAAATCATTGAACATAATGCACAAGTGGGTGTAGAAGACCCCACGGTTATGACCCAAGTAATTCATCATCATCAAATACCACATAGATTAAATCGTATATTTTTTTTTCTTCTTTCTGGAACGTGTGATTCGCAAGAAATGAGACAGACCACTACATCCATTTTTATGTTGCAAGATTCTCTACCATGGACTTATTTTTTTGTGATGTTGGACCACTATAGTTACTCTTGTTAGGCTTAAATGAATTAGCTCATTTTGGGCCGTGTTCTTGTTTGTGGGTCGAAATCATGCTGCTGCAAAAGAGGCGACTTAGCTGCTGCTATTCGACTCATGTTCATTCTATTTTAGAGCCGAGGGTCACCAAACCCATACTACTACTGCTGCTGTAAATCAAAGTGATAATGATAATCATGAAGACGATGATGATCACGATGTTAAGTTGGTGATGATGATGATGAGTTATATGAGGGTTGTGCAAAGGATAGCGATTAGGATAATAAAGATGATGATTAGCGATTTCATAAATTGATTATGATAATAAGATTAAGAGATTGATGTTATGATGTCGAGTTGATGTTAAAGAAGAGGGAGAAAAAGAGATATAAGAAAACGGGTTATAACTGTTTAGATGGGATTGATATCAGAAAAACGAATTTGATCAATTGGTTGAACATGTTTGTGTGTAAGCGACTGGTCGCGGGTTCGAGTCCTGTTCGTGGCAATTTTCTTTTTAAGGCATCTTTTGAGGTAGTTTTCATATCAAAATAATAATAATAATAATAATAATAATAATAATAATAATAATAATAATAATAATAATAATAATAATAATAATAATAATTATAATTATAATTATAATTATTATTATTATTATTATTATTATTATTATTATTATTATTATTATTATTATTATTATCATTATTATTATTATTGTTATTATTATGAGTTATCATTTATTATTGTCATTATTATCATATTGTAAATACAATTATGATGATTATTATTATTATGACTAATATTATTATCAATACTAGTAATATCATTTTTATTGATATTATTATTATTTTCACATCATTATTAATAATATAAGTATTATTACTATTAATATCATCATCATTATTATTATTATTATTATTATTATTATTATTATTATTATTATTATTATTATTATTATTATTATTATTATTATTAACACTAGTATTATCATTATCATTACTTTAACCACTAATAATAATATTATAGTATTAATATAATTATTATTATAACAGACAAATAGAATATATACATGTAAAATATATGACACATAACAAAACAACATTTCTAAATTTATATACAAAATGAATATATGAGACGTATATATATATTTAATATAAAAACGATATAATTAGTAAATTATATATATATATATATACACTTATTCGATTATAAATTATGTATATTAATAAATACACAAATGATATAGGTTCGTGAATCCGAGGTCAACCCTACAATAGTTCAAGGTTGTAATATGTATTTTTACTACAAAATACATTAGGTGAGTTTCATTTGCCTTTTTACCCTTTTATATTTTTGGGCTGAGAATACATGCGCAATTTTTATAAATGTTTTACGAAATAGACACAAGTAATCGAAACTACATTATATGGTTGAATGATCGAAATCGAATATGCCCCTTTTTATTAAGTCTGGTAATCTAAGAATTAGGGAACAGACACCCTAATTGACGCGAACTCTAAAGATAGATCTATCGGGCCCAACAAGCCCCATCCAAAGTACCGGATGCTTTAGTACTTCGAAATTTATATCATGTCCGAAGGAGGATCCCGGAATGATGGGGATATTCTTATATGTATATTGTGAATGTCGGTTACCAGGTGTTCAATCCATATGAATGATATTTTTGTCTCTATGCATGGGACGTATGTTTATGAGAAATGAAAATATGAAATCTTGTGGTCTATTAAAATTATGAAATGATTATTTATGTTAAACTAATGAACTAACCAACCTTTTGGTTGACACTTTAAAAAATGTTTATTCTCAGGTACGAATTAAGTCTTCCGCTGTGAATTTGCTCAATTTAAGGACATTACTTGGAGTCGATCATCGCAATGGGACCAAATGTTGATGACTTCGTCGAGGTGGATAATGACGGGTCACTACATATATGTCTATATATACCACAACATGTAGTTTTTACAAATTTGTAACGTTCGTGAATCGCCGGTCAACTTGGGTGATCAATTGTCTATATGAAACTTATTTCATTTAATCAAGTCTTAACAAGTTTGATTGCTTAACACGTTGGAAACATTTAGTCATGTAAATATCAATCTCAATTAATATATATAAACATGGAAAAGTTCGGGTCACTACAGTACCTACCCGTTAAATAAATTTCGTCCTGAAATTTTAAGCTGTTGAAGGTGTTGACGAATCTTCTGGAAATAGATGTGGGTATTTCTTCTTCATCTGATCTTCATGCTCCCAGGTGAACTCGGGTCCTCTACGAGCATTCCATCGAACCTTAACAATCGGTATCTTGTTTTGCTTAAGTCTCTTAACCTCACGATCCATTATTTCGACGGGTTCTTCAATGAATTAAAGTTTTTCATTGATTTGGATTTCATCCAACGGAATAGTGAGATCTTCTTTAGCAAAACATTTCTTAAAATTCGAGACGTGGAAAGAGCTATGTACAGCCACGAGTTTTTGAGGTAGTGATGTCGTGCGAGGTGTATATAAAATAGCTTATATTTTTACAGGGAAATACTATTAAATACGATACAATTTTACACAAGATATTTATTTATTTAGAGAATGGATATACTTAAACCTTGCTACAACACTTATAGGCAGTGTACCTAATCGTACAGTAGTGTAGTTTTTAGTAAGTCCGGTTCGTTCCACAGGGAATCTTTTTTTTAAACAAAGCTTAACGCTATATTAGTTTACTTTTATAAAAATACAAATATATATATAAGAAATATTATTATTATAAAGGGGGGTTTTTACCGTTTAATGACCGGTTTGTCAATTTTAAAACTTTAGTCGCAGTTAAAACCAAATGTAAAATAATAAATAAATACAAGACTTAATTTAAAGTGTAAAGTAAATAACGATAATGAAATTGCGAATAATAAAAGTGCGATAAATTAAACTTGCGATAATTAAAAAGTACGATAATTAAAAGTGCAATTAAATACAATAACAATAAAAATGCGATAATTAGAAGTGCAATTAAATATAAAATAAAGGAAATTAAATATGAAATAAAAGAATTATGCTTATTTAAACTTCCGTAATCATGATGTTTGACGTGTTGATTTAAGTTTTATGCCCATGGGTTAATTGTCCTTTGTCCTGGATTATTTAATATGTCCGTCTGGTTTTTATCCATAACATTCCATCAGTCATAAATATAAAGTGCGAGTATCCTCGTCAAATTATCCTTATACCCGAAGTTAAATATTCCAACTAATTGTGGACTTAAACTGTAACAAGATTTTAATACTTTGTTTAATAATTACACCAGGATGTCGACTGAGTGTAACCCAAGGTTTTAATATTTTGTTATCAATTATACCAAGTATCCTTGTACATAATTTCACCCCTGTTTTAATTATTCTAGTGGCTATTAATCCATTCCCGTGTCCGGTTAAATGAACGATTATTCGTACATATAAATACCCCGCCCATCGTGTCCGATCGAGTGTATATGGTAATTTATAGGGATGCCCAATTGTAAATCTTTATATTAACATTAACAAACTATCATTTAGTTAAACAAATATAAAACCCATTAATAGCCCATAGTCTAATTTCCACAAGTGTCGTTCTTTTGTCCAAACCCCAATTATGGTACAAAGCCCAATTACCCAATTTTAGTAATTAGCCCAACATCATGATTACTTCGGATTAAATAAGCATAATAATAACTTAGCTACGAGACATTAATATAAAAAGGTTGAACATAACTTACAATGATTAAAAATAGCGTAGCGTTACACGGACAGAATTTCGACTTACACCCTTACAACATTCGCTAACATACCCTTATTATTAGAATTAAAATTAAAATTAAAATTAAAATATAAATTATATATATATTTTTTACGTATATAGATAGAGAGAATGATATATGATAGATTAAAAATGCTCAGAATTCGGTTGCTTTTATAGGGAGTTTCAAATTTTGGGGCTCCGCGACTCGCGGCCCTTTTGGCCTTCAAACTCCGCGAGTCGCGGAGTTTGTAAATACAGTTCACAAGCTTTTGGAGTCTTTCTTGCCGACGATTTATTTATAAATATAATATATATATAATTAATATAATTAATTATATATTATATTATATTTATATACATAGTTAACTTGTAATTTTTAGCCGTTGCGTCGAGCGTTGAGAGTTAACTCTGGTCCCAGTTCCGGATTTTCGAACGTCCTTGCGTACAATTTTATATTTTGTACTTTGCGTTTTGAATCTTGTACTCTTGTAATTTCGAAACGTTTCTTATCAATAATTGGAACCTCTTTGATTGTCTTTTGTACTTTTGAGCTTTTTGGTCGTTTGCGTCTAAAATTCGTCGAATCTGTCTTTTGTCTTCACCTTTTATTATTTAAACGAATATCACTTGTAAATAGAACAATTGCAACTAAAAGCTTGTCTTTCTTGAGGAATAATGCTATGAAATATATGTTCGTTTTTAGCATTATCAAATATTCCCACACTTGAGCGTTGCTTGTCCTCAAGCAATATCGTCTTGAAATACTAGAATCACTTCTTTATTCTTCACACTTTGTACATCAGTGATTTCTATACGGCGGTATAAACAATGGTAGTAACGATATGGTTTACAGTCCCACATGACTATAAAAATTTAGATCCATTAAGGAAATTGGATCTTTATGAAAACATTTGATCTTTTGAAAATTAAATCTAGTTTTTACCCTAGATAAGTTTTCCGGAATAACCCTTTACCGGTGTTTGCAAAATATTTTTGTGGGTTTGGTGGGTTTCAGATTTGAAAATTTTAGCTCAAAACTTATGGTTTTGTGTCACCCACTTGCTAACCTTGTATTTTGGAAAGCAACACGTCCAGTTTACTTGTCCCGTATATTACCTTTGGGTAAACTACCGTCCGGTTGTAAAGGAAAGCGTTGAACAAGCAACTGTTAAGGCAATGTCCCCTGACATGCTTTTAATTATGGTCTATAACGTGTCGGACGCAATTACTATCCTTGGTAGGAGCAATAGTAAAGCTCACCCTTATAATTTTTCGGTCTGGCACAAGGTCCTGTCTTTGACCATGCTATGCAACCACCGTTCTTACGATTGACACCCGATTTAGTTCAGGTGACATAATGAATTCCAGGTGAATTCCTAGGATTTTACGTTCAATGGTAATGAACGCATTGAAAATAGGGTTTTCAGAAAACAAATCGGTTTGTAATTTTGATCAAAATATTTTCTCGTTTAAGCTCGAGTTTAGATATCATCGAATTCCATGAGTTTGTAATTCTCAATCTTTAAGGTCAATCTCAAGGATTGAGTAATATCAGTCCTAGAAGCTGATTTTTGATCTTTTAAGGAGATTATCCTTTCTGGGGATCTGATTCATTAGTCTTATCCAGCTAATTTGCATGGTACCCCCCATTTTACGAGATAAATCCTTCTCATGGTTAGGATAAATCTGACCACTTGGCGACCCTGTTTGATGCTGAGGTCCGTGGATTTCCTGCTGATTTTAGTGATGACTTTTCTAGGTTTTTCGTCAACCTACAGCTGGTCTGGACTACAACTTCATGACCTAAATCAAGAAGCGCGTGTCTTTTTCGGAAGACTTTACTTCCTTTTAATGATGGAATTGATTCATCGTGTAGATCCATCTCTTCTTTTCTTTCATCGGGTAAAACAGTTTAGTTTAGTCCAAAGCAAAAGTATTTTCAGTTTATTTGTACAAAAATATGTGACATATGTTTTGAATAACTTGGAGAATTTTCCCACACTTGGCTTTTATTTTCCTTTTTATCGTCCTCTATTCTATTTTAAATGAATTTTAACATTTTGGTTTGTTTCTCAATTTATGTCCTTTCTGAGGTAACAATAATTTCGGTGTTAAAACCTAGTTTTATCGTTCATAAATATGTATAAACATGATTTTGAGTTCATTTAATTGAAAATTTTTTAAAAATTTTACTAGAATTGGGTAGTCAGTATATAAGACTAGGGCTGTTCTTTATTATCAGAGAGTACTAGATTCTAATACAACTACTGCTTTACTAGTATTTTTAATGGTAACCAAGTGTTTAAGATAAAAATTTTAAAATCCGAAAGAATTTAACCCCTTCCCACACTTAAGATTTTGCAATGCCCTTATTTGCAAGAAATCAGTAACAATTTAAATTATTGAGGGTGATTTGTGTGAAAATGATTAAATTTTACCAAAGTTTCCAAATATATTGGCATTTGTTTGCTGAATGATAAATGGTGCACATCATTTGTTCATTCCGTCTTGTACATATATTTTGCATCTTGTCGTCAAAATTAGTTGCTTTTGCTGAACTTAATGCCAGTCTTTGAAAATGCGTTGTTTTACCCTGTTGTGTACATAAGATAAACTGCAAACATATATACATATTTTTGAAGTTTGGTATATTACCCCACATTCAAAAATTATTAAAATCTAAGAATAAAAGTTAGAAAATTATAAAAATTATTACAATATTAACATAAGTATTAAACGTATCAACATTACAAATTACAAAATAAATAAAAAACTAAGTAGACTAGGGATGATATTGATACCAATAGGGGTTCCAAGCATAACCATAGGTGCTATAGAATGCTTCGGCAGGGTTATACGTAGGATACGGTGGTTGCATCTCTATAGACCAGGGAGGGAAGATGGGTTTCGGTGTAGGAATATAGTTTCTACCTATATGTTGGCAATGAGCTATGATTTGGTTCTGATGAACTTGCCAATCTTCAAATGCTCTCTGTCTAGCATTTTCGTACTCCTGTGCAGCTATAAACCTTTGCATTTCTTGCATCTCATTTCCCCCTCCTACATTACCTTGCTGTTGGTTTCTCTCAACCTGTGGATGTCTACCATGGTATTGTACTGCGGCGTTATTTCGCCTCTTCAAAACTTTCGCACCATGGTATACATTTAAACCTATCGTATCACGGGGTTCTGGTTCTTCGATTAATAATCCCCCCCGACTTATATCCACACCGAGATATTCAGCAATCAAAGTAATAAAAATACCACCTCCTATTATGCTATGCGGTCTCATCCCCCTAACCATAGCTGATAAATAATAACCCACACAATATGGTATACTTACAGCGCTTTGTGGGTCTCGAATACACATATGGTAAAACAAATCCTGTTCATTTACCTTTTCCTTGTTCTTACCTCTTTGTGTAATCGAATTAGCTAAAAACCTATGAATCACTCTTAATTCAGCTCTATCTATATCCAAATAAGAGTAATTTCCCCCTTTGAATCAGTGATGGCTTGTCATTTGACTCCATACACCGTGTGTATCAAAATTTTCATCTATCTTTCTACCATTTAGTATCAACCCTCTACAATCGGCAGATGCTAACTCCTCAGGCGTATATATACGTAAAGCCTGAGCCATGTCTAGTAAAGACATGTGGCGCATCGAACCTCCTAACAAAAATCTAATAAAAGATCGATCGGTTAAACTAGATACCTGATCATTTAATTCTATACTACATAACAATTCTTCACACCATACCTTATATACAGGTCTACGCATGGTGAATAAATGTACCCAGTCATTAAAAGTAGAATTACCATACCTCTGTACAAGTAATTCCCTAATTGGCCCGGCCAATTCTACAGCTTCTAAGGGTCCCCATTCTATGACCCTAGGTACCTCAACAACCTTAGAATGAAGAGTATGCAAACCCCTTTGGTATTTTGGATAATCAATCCAAAGTCTGTCAAATCTCAGGTTCGGGTGCAACTCTTCCAAGTGCATATCAGAAAATGTCATGACTGGATTAGGTATATCCTGCTTGTAGTAGTTATCCACCTCCTGTTGTTCCACATTCTCAGCAGGAGCATTGCGAGCTTGGGATGAAGATTCACCCCTTTCAGTCTGCAAAACACATCAAACACAATTTTTGTGCATCCAAATATGCATTAGTGTCAGCAAAATCATCAATAAAAATAATTACAATGACATGATCAATTTATATCAAACTTAAGCTCATTTTCACATTTTTATCAAATCTACACTTTTTCAAATAAGCATATACGAAAATGTTCGCCAAGTTCATAAGCATTCAACTCAAATAACATGTCAAAATAATCATTACTAGCAATTAAACAAATTTCAAATGGCATTATCTCTCAAAAATCAAGTTCATGAATTTTAGACTTTTAAAAAGTCCACTTTAATTCTCAAAATCACGTTTAGGCTCAAAGTTTGGATCATTTAACTACCTAAACATATTACACTACTTAATTTAGCAACAATTCATGACAAAAATCGGCCATAACCTGTTTATATCAAAAAACCCCAAATTTGCTCAAGAACACAAACCCTAGATTACTCAAAATTCGAAGTTTAAGGCTTCTAATCATGTTAAATAGCATCAATCTAGGTTATACAAGCATAATACATAAACAATTTAAGCCTAATTACACTAAAAAGCATCAAAATCAAATTGGGGAAAAAATTGCTCAAGAACACTAATTTTCGGATTAAATGGTGTTTAGGTGTAGAAATTTACCGTTTTTCTTGAGTAATTCCTTGATAGCATCCTTCTTAACATGATTTTAGTAAAAGATTTGGTGATTAACGGTTAAAAATTGTGATTTTGGGGTGTATTTTTCGGGTTTTTGCGCAGGGTTTTCGCAGTTTTTTTTTCTGTTTTTGTGGTGTGTGGTTTGAAACTGATCAGTTCTTTGCTTTATATTTTTTTTCTGTATTTCGGTCCTCCCGCGACTCGCGGAGATTTCCCCTTCAAACTCCGCGAGTCGCGGAGTTTGGTATTTTTTTTTATATAACTTATTAAAACAATTAAGTAATTAATTTTAAAATTTTGTTTCCCTTGTTATTTAGGACGAGGTCGTTTCGGATCGATGTCCTAGTCCGTCCCTCGACAAAATTTTAAAATTTGTCTTTTTGTAGTGATTGTTTTAAAAGCTAAGATTTTTGAGTTTTTTTAATGTTTTTGGCATACTTTAATTCAATAAGATTAAATATAATGATAATAAAAGTTCTCGTCCCTCCCTCGGGTAAAGCAATTTCGGTTCAAAGACCTAGTCTTCAACTTACGACGAATTTTAAAAATCATATTTTTAACTTAATGAGATAAAGTAAATTTTTGTTTTTAAATTCACACAACTTAAATATAAAATTCAAAATTAATATTAAAAATTCACACCAAACTTAAAATTTAAAATGCATAAAATTAAAAATTCATATTTTAAAAATTAAAAATTAACACCAAACTTAATTTAAAAATTCATATTATAAATTCACACCAAACTTATATTAATTTTTCAAATATTTATAATTTTAAATATATTGTTTTTACAAAGTTTACAATATTAATTTAAGATTTATATATTAATTTTAAAAACATGGTAAAAATAAAATTAAAAATCTTTTTGGCTTTTTATCCCACTTTAATCAATCAAATATTATCAAAAATATGCGCCCCTCTTTTCGGTAAAGTAATTTCGGTTCCAAGACCTAATTTAACTCATGACGAATTTTTGAAATATTTTGGGTTGATTGATTAAAGATATTTATACCTTAAGAATAAACGTTAAATTTCGCAGTGATGTAATAAATTTTTGAATGATATCAATAATTTCGGTCGCCAAACCTAATTTTATTTAATACCAATTTAATACTTTTTAGCGAACAAATTAGCGTTTATTATCAAAAGGTTAAAAATAAAAAAAAAATAAAATAAAAACTGTACAGACATACCTGTGAAATAGATTTCTTAGTTATATGATCTATCCCATTCATAAGATAGTCGGTTTAATTGGTTTTCCATGGCTACATAGGCGTAACCTCGAGCATTCAGTGTCTTTTCTTCTAAACATATGAACGGTCCGTCTCTGCATAAAGTAACAAATTCGGTGTTTGAATAGGTTTGATTATTTGAACATTTACCTCCATGTGACCATTTTCCGCATTTGTGACATCTTTCTAGGTGTCGTGCTCTTCTTTTCGCTGCGGATTTTGATTTTCCTTTACCAAATTGTAACTTATTATCTTCGCATCTGGATTCTTTTCTAACTCCGTCCATTCTTTCTCTGATTACTGATACTATTTCACTCGGTAGTGTGTCATTATTACGTTTAGTGATCAAAGCGTGTAGCATTAGACCATGGTTAAGTTCACAGGCAGTCTTCATTTTGTAAAAACCTAAAAAAAATAAAAATTCAGAATGGGGGGAGAAGACTAGTTCTTTAGGGTCTGCTAGGGAAAGACCATTCGGGTTCCATTTTCGAGAACTACACGAAAACAGACAATCTAACTCTAACAGAAATACATATTATCCTTTAAAGACTTGATTCTCCCCACACTTAGTTAGCTGTGGTATCGAAATTGTGATTAACTTCATTGTCAACTTCCATCGGATCATGTATGTAATGTTTAACTCTGTGACCATTAACTTTAAATTCAATCCCATTTGAATTTATTAATTCTATCGTTCCGTATGGGAAAACTCTTTTGACTATGAATGGTCCAGACCATCTTGATTTCAATTTTTCAGGAAATAGCTTGAATCGTGAATTGAAAAGAAGAACTCTGTCTCCTTCTTTAAATTCTTTTGAACTTCTGATTCTTTTATCATGCCATTTCTTCGTTCTTTCTTTATAAATTAACGAATTTTCGTATGCTTCATGTCTTAATTCTTCTAATTCGTTTAGTTGACTTAATCGTAGACGTCCGGCTTCATGTAATTCAAGATTACATGTCTTCAAAGCCCAAAATGCTTTGTGTTCAATTTCTAATGGAAGATGACATGCTTTTCCATAAACAAGTCTAAAAGGTGTGGTTCTAATTGGAGTTTTGTAGGCTGTTCTAAAAGCCCAGAGTGCATCCTCCAATTTAATGGACCATTCCTTCGGATTTGATCCTACGGTTTTCTCTAGAATACGTTTTAAAGCTCGGTTGGTATTTTCAACTTGTCCACTTGTTTGTGGATGATATGCGGTGGAGATTTTATGAGTTACTCCATATCTTTTAAGAACTTTCTCAAGTTGATTATTACAGAAATGAGTACCCCGATCACTTATTAAAGCTTTCGGTGTTCCAAACCTTGCAAAAAGACGTTTTAAAAAATTGACTACAACTCGTGCATCATTAGTTGGGAGAGCTTGTGCTTCCGCCCATTTAGATACATAATCAATGGCTATGAGTATATATAGATTATTATGAGATTTTGGAAATGGACCCATAAAGTCAATACCCCAAATGTCAAATACTTCACATACTTGTATGACATTTTGTGGCATTTCATCACGTTGACTTATTTTTCCGGCCCTTTGACAAGCATCACAGGATTTGCAAAGAAGGTGTGCGTCTTTGTAAATTGTAGGCCAATAGAATCCAGCATCATAAACTTTTCTTGCTGTTAGTTGAGGCCCATAATGCCCTCCTGTTGGTCCTGTGTGACAATGGTTTAATATTTTACTAGCTTCATCTCCAAATACACATCGGCGTATTATTCCATCGGGACAACTTTTAAACAGATGTGGATCTTCCCAAAAATAGTGTTTTATATCACTGAAGAATTTATTTCGTCTTTGGTACGATAATCCTTTTTCAAGGAATCCACAAACTAAGTAGTTTGCATAGTCTGCAAACCATGGAATTTATTTATAATCTATCTTCAATAGATATTCATCAGGAAAGTTGTCTTGTATGGCCGATTCATTTAGAACTTCTAATTCGGGATTTTCAAGACGAGAAAGATGATCAGCGGCGAGATTTTCTGCTCCTCTTTTATCTCGGATTTCAATATCAAACTCTTGTAAGAGTAAGATCCAACGGATTAATCTTGGTTTAGCATCTTGTTTCGAAAATAGGTATCTAAGAGCAGAATGGTCGGTATAGACCACCGTTTTTGCTAGAACGAGATATGATCGAAATTTATCAAAAGCAAAGACAATAGCAAGGAGTTCTTTTTCAGCAGTTGTATAGTTCGTTTGTGCTCCTTGTAACGTCTTACTAGAATAATATATAGGTTGAAATTGTTTTTCAATCCTTTGTCCTAAAACGGCTCCCATTGCAAAATCACTTGCATCGCACATTAGTTCAAATGGTAGATTCCAATTTGGTGTTATCATGATCGGCGCATTAGTGAGTTTCTCTTTAAGAATATTAAAAGATTTGATACACTCATCTGAAAAGATGAATGGAGCATCCTTTTCTAGGAGTTTATTCATAGGAGTGGCAATTTTAGAAAAATCTTTTATGAAACGACGGTAAAAACCGGCATGCCCTAGAAAACTCCTAACTCCTCTAACATTGGTGGGATGTGAAAGTTTAGCAATTACATCTACTTTAGCTCTATCCACTTCAATTCCTTCTTTTGAAATTTTATGTCCAAGAACGATGCCTTCTTTAACCATGAAATGACATTTCTCCCAATTAAGAACTAGATTTGATTGTTCGCATCTAATTAGCATACGTTTCAGATTAACTAGACATGATTCAAATGTATCACCGAAGACTGAAAAGTCATCCATGAAAACTTCCATGCATTCTTCTATCATGTCGTGAAAAATCGCCATCATACACCTTTGAAAGGTTGTAGGGGCGTTGCAAAGTCCAAATGGCATGCGTTTGTAAGCAAAAGTACCATAAGGGCACGTGAATGTGGTTTTCTCTTGGTCCTCGGGTGCTATTGGAATTTTAAAATATTCGGAAAATCCATCTAGAAAACAATAGTAACTATTTCCGGCTAATCTTTCCAACATTTGATCTATGAAAGGTAAGGGAAAGTGATCTTTTCTGGTGGTGTCATTTAATTTTCTATAATCAATACATACACGCCATCCTGTTACAGTCCTAGTAGGAATAAGCTCATTTTTCTCATTTGTAATGACAGTCATGCCACCCTTCTTAGGCACGCATTGAACTGGGCTTACCCATGGACTATCAGAGATTGGATAAATTAAACCTGCATCTAGCAGTTTAATAATCTCTTTCTTAACTACATCTTGCATATTAGGATTTAGTCTTCGTTGACGTTGCACATACGTTTTATGACCTTCTTCCATAAGGATTTTATGTGTGCAATACGAAGGACTTATTCCTTTAATATCATGAATCTTCCATGCAATGGCTGGTTTATGGGCTTTCAACACAGAAATGAGTTGTGATTTCTCATTTTTAGTAAGAGAAGACGATATTATTACAGGTAATTCAGATTCACCATGTAAATAAGCGCATTCCAAATGGTTTGGAAGTGGCTTTAACTATAATTTCGGAGGTTCTTCTATCGATGATTTGTATCGATATCTGTCTTCTTCTTTTAGCATTTGAATTTCTTCTGTTGTTGGTTCATATCCATTAGCTATAAGTGTAGCTAACATTTCAGCTTCATCAATTAGTTCATTACCTTCTCCTAAAGAACATTCTCCTGTTCCTTGTAATTCTGAAAATTCTTCTAATAATTCTGCATGTGCATCTATAGTTTGAATATAATAACATGTATCATCTGCAGATTGTGGTTGTTGCATTGCTCTATCAACTGAAAAGGTAACACTCTCATCCTCTATACTTAGGGTCAGTTTCTTACCGAACACGTCTATCATTGCTTTAGCCGTGTTTAAGAATGGTCTTCCTAATATGAGAGGAACTTGAGAATCTTCTTCCATGTCCAAAACAACAAAATCTACTGGAAATACTAAAGTACCAACTTTAACTAGCATGTTCTCCATTATCCCTCTAGGATATTTTATTGATCTATCGGCTAGTTGTATGCTTATTCTGGTTGGTTTCAATTCACCAAGGTCTAGTTTAGCGTATAGTGAATACGGCATTAGATTTATACTAGCACCTAAGTCTGCCAATGCTTCTATTGAACTAAGACTACCCAGAAAACATGGAATTGTGAAACTTCCTGGATCAGATAGTTTTTCTGGTATCTTATTCAACAGCACTGCTGAACAATTAGCATTCATGGTAACAGCCGAGAGTTCTTCCATTTTCTTTCTATTTGAGATTAGATCTTTCAAGAATTTAGCATATCTAGGCATTCCTGAAATCACATCAATGAAAGGAAGATTTACATTTATCTGTTTAAACATATCCAAGAATTTGGATTGCTCGGCTTCAAGTTTCTCTTTCTTCATTTTACTCGGGTAAGGAAGTGGTGGTTGGTATGGTTTAACATAAGGTTTAGCCTTAACTGTGTTATCTTCATTAACCTTTTTAACTACCGGTTCTTTTTCCTTATCTTGATCAGGTTGTGGTTCTTGTGGAGTAAGAATAGCTTCATCAGAAGTTACAGGTATTTCAGGTGGTTTAAGTGTTGTACCACTTCTTGTGGTAATGGCTTTAGCTGTTTCATTCCGGGGGTTAGCATTTGTATCACTAGGTAGACTTCTCGGTTTTCTTTCACCTATTAACCTTGCTAGGTTACTTACTTCTTGTTCCAGATTTTGAATGGAAGCTTGTTGATTTCTAAATGCTTGAGCATTTTGTTCATTGGTTTGTTTTTGAGATGTGAAAAACTGCGTTTGAGTTTCAACTAGCTTCGTCATCATATCTTCTAAATTCGGCTTTTTATCATCGGTTTGTTGTGGTGGTTTGTTTTGAAAATTAGGTCTTTTCTGAGTGTAAGTATTATTGGATACTTGTTGATTGCTAGGACCTTGTTGGTTGTTGTATGGAATATTTCTGTTATAATTTTGGTTTTGATTGTAAATCGGTCTTGGCGGTTGATAATTATTCTGATAATTATTTCCAGGCCTTTGGTTTATGTATGAAATATTCTCTCTTTGTTCCATTGTAAATTCAATACTGAGACAATCTTTTGTCAAATGTGGTCCTCCACACTGCTCACAACTAATTCGTATTGAGTGAATATCTTTAGTCATCTTTTCCATTCGTCTCTCCACATCATCTATCTTTGCGGAAATGGAATCTAAGTCATGGCTAGAATCGGCTCTAGCTGCTTTAGATGATCTAACGATATCTTTTTCTTGGTGCCACTCATGTGAGTGGGAAGCAGTGTTATCAATAATTTTGTAAGCATCAGTTTCAGTTTTCTTCATAATAGAACCGCCAGCTGCTATATCTATGTCTTTTCTTGTAGTGATGTCGCATCCTTGGTAGAATATTTGTACTATTTGACAGGTATCTAAACCATGTTGCGGACATCCTCTTAACAACTTTCCATATCTTGTCCACGCCTCATATAGAGTTTCATTCGGCTTCTGTGTAAACGTAACAATTTCTGCTTGAAGTCTTACGGCTTTAGATGCAGGAAAGAATTGTTTAAGAAATTTGTCAACTAAAACATCCCATGTATCAATCGCCCCTTCAGGTAACGATTCCAACCAATCTTTGGCTTCTCCCTTTAAAGTCCAGGGAAATAACATGAGATATATCTGTTCATCCTCCACTTCTCGGATTTTAAATAGTGTGCATATCCTATTAAAGGTTCGTAAATGTTCATTTGGATCTTCCTTCGGCACACCACTAAATTGGCACTGATTAGTCACCATGTGTAGAATTTGTCCTTTGATTTCATAATCTGGCGCATTAATGTCTGGATGAGTAATTGCGTGACCTTGGCCAGTGCGTTTAGCTCTCATTCGGTCTTCCATACTTAAAGGTTCCAGATTCTCCATAATTGAATTTGTTGAATCGGAATCACTAGAGGATTCTGATTTAATGGTTCGTTCCTCAACAATCTCTGCTTGAATGATTGGTGGTTCCGGAGGAAAGTTTAGTGGTTCAGGATCTACGAATCGTTCCTGAATATTCTCCGGATTCTCAATTGTGAGGTCGGGTTCAAAAAATGGATTATCGGAAATTTGAACTGAAGTACTTGGTCGACTGGATGACGATTCTAAAGAAAAATCAACGGCGGTAATATTTGCTAAATGTCTTGATC
The DNA here is from genome assembly GCF_046630445.1 of Rutidosis leptorrhynchoides. NCBI lineage: Eukaryota > Viridiplantae > Streptophyta > Magnoliopsida > Asterales > Asteraceae > Rutidosis > Rutidosis leptorrhynchoides. The sequence continues at coordinate 233,490,892 of NC_092333.1, read as the reverse complement.
TAGTTACAGGTGGTGAACGTACAAAAGGTGGTGAACGTCTTGCTCGGTGCATTCACTGAATATCCTATTAGTTTTTAAAAGGAAAGAAAAATTATAATAAGTTATCCAATCAATAGACTTTTCTGATTTTGCCCACGTTTCGAATAGCCAAAAGATGCAGCAGAGGGGCAGGATTCGTTTGGTCTCAATATAATTGAGGACTGTTTGGCTCCAATAACCCGGTCCACGTACAAATCCAACTATTACTACGAACCAGAAAATTTTGATGTCTATTAATTTAACCACTTAAAATAAATTTTCGTAATTTTAAGAAATTTAGATAAGAAGTAGAAAAAAAAAATCTATGTCCTAAAACTAGAATAGCGAGAAATAAGAAAGAAAAAGAGTTCGTCGGAAAAAGGTCGAAAAAGAAAAATGGTTGAAAAATAAAAGGTGACGGAAAAATAAAAGAAACTTATAAAACTTAAAAACACTTGACTAACCTAACCTTATTACTACAACTAACTTAAAATTATAATCGCAAATTGAGATTACTAATTGGAATGATAATTGATACATAGGTAAAAGTCGTCTAAAAATATTAAAGCTTACAGGAAAAACTAAATCCCAAATGGAAATAACTTAAAAAGAAACTAAAACTTAAAAAGGCGTCGCAAAATTCTAAAGCACCTAAATCTTAGTCTAAAGAAAAAGCACTTAAGAAATTCTACGGCAAAGCCTAAAAATCTAGAAGTAAAAATAACTATGGCAAAAACTAAGTTTAAAACTAAATATGAGCGAAAAATACAAATATTACGCTTAAAACAATTAAAAAGGGATAAAATATAAAAATATACAAAAAGTTGTAAAAAGTACAATTTTTTATAAAAATATTATTTTTATATTATTTATTTATTAAAACTACTAATTTTATAAATTAATTAAACTAATTAATACTAAATACATAAATTAAATAAAAAGTAAAAGTAATTATAATAATAATAATTAGGTAGGGTTATAATAATAATAATTAATAATTACTCCGTAATTAATTAAGTTAGGGTTTCTGTCGGTGTCAGGTCACCTCCGCGAGTCGCGGTATTTAAAGCAGCAAACCCCGCGAGTCGCGGGGTTTCAAAATTCAAACCTGGAACAGTTTAAAAATGACGCGTATTTTTTTTATATTTTTTTTTTATTTTCTGTTTTATAATTTTCTGTTTTATAATTTATGTTTATATCAAAATATTTGTATAAAAAAAACTTATATTTAAAAACTTAAATAAAAATAGAACTTCTTTATAAATTTAAAAATATCTTAAAAATAGATTTATATATATATAAATATTTTTTTTTTATGTTTTAAATAAAAACAAAATACTTAAATAAAACTTATATAAAAATAAAGAAACTTTATAAAAATTAAATATTTAACAAAATCTTAAAAATATTTATATTTTTGTTTTTCTTTTTATATTTTCAAATATTTAAAACGTATTTTTATAAAAACGACTTTTAATGAAAGTAAACTAAAAATCTTTTTTTTATATTATATTAGCGTTGCGCTTCCGGCGTTTAAAAGTTCCCCGGCAGCGGCGCCAAAAATAGCTTGATGTCGTGCGAGGTGTATATAAAATAGCTTATATTTTTACAGGGAAATACTATTAAATACGATACAATTTTACACAAGATATTTATTTATTTAGAGAATGGATATACTTAAACCTTGCTACAACACTTATAGGCAGTGTACCTAATCGTACAGTAGTGTAGTTTTTAGTAAGTCCGGTTCGTTCCACAGGGAATCTTTTTTTTTAAACAAAGCTTAACGCTATATTAGTTTACTTTTATAAAAATACAAATATATATATAAGAAATATTATTATTATAAAGGGGGGGTTTTACCGTTTAATGACCGGTTTGTCGATTTTAAAACTTTAGTCGCAGTTAAAACCAAATGTAAAATAATAAATAAATACAAGACTTAATTTAAAGTGTAAAGTAAATAACGATAATGAAATTGCGAATAATAAAAGTGCGATAAATTAAACTTGCGATAATTAAAAAGTACGATAATTAAAAGTGAAATTAAATACAATAACAATAAAAATGCGATAATTAGAAGTGCAATTAAATATAAAATAAAGGAAATTAAATATGAAATAAAAGAATTATGCTTATTTAAACTTCCGTAATCATGATGTTTGACGTGTTGATTTAAGTTTTATGCCCATGGGTTAATTGTCCTTTGTCCTGGATTATTTAATATGTCCGTCTAGTTTTTGTCCATAACAGTCCATCAGTCATAAATATAAAGTGCGAGTATCCTCGTCAAATTATCCTTATACCCGAAGTTAAATATTCCAACTAATTGTGGACTTAAACTGTAACAAGATTTTAATACTTTGTTTAATAATTACACCAGGATGTCGACTCAGTGTAACCCAAGGTTTTAATATTTTGTTATCAATTATACCAAGTATCCTTGTACATAATTTCACCCCTGTTTTAATTATTCTAGTGGCTATTAATCCATTCCCGTGTCCGGTTAAATGAACGATTATTCGTACATATAAATACCCCGCCCATCGTGTCCGATCGAGTGTATATGGTAATTTATAGGGACGCCCAATTGTAAATCTTTATATTAACATTAACAAACTATCATTTAGTTAAACAAATATAAAGCCCATTAATAGCCCATAGTCTAATTTCCACAAGTGTTGTTCTTTTGTCCAAACCCCAATTATGGTACAAAGCCCAATTACCCAATTTTAGTAATTAGCCCAACATCATGATTACTTCGGATTAAATAAGCATAATAATAACTTAGCTACGAGACATTAATATAAAAAGGTTGAACATAACTTACAATGATTAAAAATAGCGTAGCGTTACACGGACAGTATTTCGACTTACACCCTTACAACATTCGCTAACATACCCTTATTATTAGAATTAAAATTAAAATTAAAATTAAAATATAAATTATATATATATATTTTACGTATATAGATAGAGAGAATGATATATGATAGATTAAAAATGCTCAGAATTCGGTTGCTTTTATAGGGAGTTTCAAATTTTGGGGCTCCGCGACTCGCGGCCCTTTTGGCCTTCAAACTCCGCGAGTCACGGAGTTTGTAAATACAGCTCACAAGCTTTTGGAGTCTTTCTTGCCGACGATTTATTTATAAATATAATATATATATAATTAATATAATTAATTATATATTATATTATATTATATTTATAGACATAGTTAACTTGTAATTTTTAGTCCGTTGCGTCGAGCGTTGAGAGTTGACTCTGGTCCCTGTTCCGGATTTTCGAACGTCCTTGCGTACAATTTTATATTTTGTACTTTGCGTTTTGAATCTTGTACTCTTGTAATTTCGAGACGTTTCTTATCAATAATTGGAACCTCTTTGATTGTCTTTTGTACTTTTGAGCTTTTTGGTCGTTTGCGTCTAAAATTCGTCGAATCTGTCTTTTGTCTTCACCTTTTATTATTTAAACGAATATCACTTGTAAATAGAACAATTGCAACTAAAAGCTTGTCTTTCTTGAGGAATAATGCTATGAAATATATGTTCGTTTTTAGCATTATCAGGTAGCTCCAGTTGGTAAGCTACTGGTCCGACACGATCTATAATCTTGAATGGTCCAATGTACCTTGGATTTAGTTTCCCCCGTTTACCAAATCGAACAACGCCTTTCCAAGGTGAAACCTTAAGCATAACCATTTCTCCAATTTCAAACTCTATATCTTTTCTTTTACTGTTCGCGTGGCTCTTTTGTCGACTCTGGGCGGTTTTCAATCGTTGTTGAATTTGGATGATTTTCTCGGTAGTTTCTTGTATTATCTCCGGACCCGTAATCTATCTATCCCCCATTTCATTCCAACAAATCGGAGACCTGCACTTTCTACCATAAAGTGCCTCAAACGGCGCCATCTCAATACTAGAATGATAACTGTTGTTGTAGGAAAATTCTGCTAACGGTAGGTGTCGATCCCAACTATTTTCGAAATCAATAACACATGCTCATAGCATGTCTTCAAGCGTTTGTATCGTCCTTTCGCTCTGCCCATCAGTTTGTGGATGATAGGCAGTACTCATATCTAGACGAGTCCCCAATGCTTGTTGCAACGTCTGCCAGAACCTTGAAACAAATCTACCATCCCTATCAGAGATAATAGAGACGGGTATTCCATGTCTGAGAGACAACCTCCTTCAAATACAATCGCGCCAACTTCTCCATTTTGTCATCTTCTCTCATTGGCAGGAAGTGTGCTGACTTGGTGAGACGATCAACTATTACCCAAATAGTATCATAATCACTTGCAGTCCTTGGCAATTTAGTAATGAAATCCATGGTAATGTTTTCCCATTTCCATTCCGGGATTTCAGGTTGTTGTAGTAGACCTGATGGTTTCTGATGTTCAGCTTTGACCTTAGAACACGTCAAACATTCTCCTACATATTTATCAATATCGGCTTTCATACCCGGCCACCAAAAGTGTTTCTTGAGATCTTTATACATCTTCCCCGCTCCGGGATGTATTGAATATCTGGTTTTATGTGCTTCCTTAAGTAACATTTCTCTCACATCTCCAAACCTTGGTACCCAAATTCGATCAGCCCTATATCAGGTTCCGTCTTCCCGAATATTAAGATGTTTCTTTGATCCTTTGGGTATCTCATTCTTCAACTTTCCTTCTTTTACAACCCCCTGTTGCGCCTCCTTTATTTGAGTAGTACGGTTAGTACGAATAATTATATTCATTGCTTTTACCCGTATAGGTTTTCTATCCTTTCTACTCAAAGCGTCAGCTACCACATTCGCCTTCCCCGGGTGGTATCGAATCTCAAAATCAAAATCATTCAACAGTTCAATCCACCTGCGTTGTCTCATATTCAGTTGCTTCTGATTAAATATATGTTGAAGACTTTTGTGGTCGGTATATATAATACTTTTGACCCCATATAAATAATGCCTCCAAGTCTTTAATGCAAAAACAACAGCACCCAATTCTAAATCGTGAGTCATATAATTTTGCTCGTGAATCTTCAATCGTCTAGACGCATAAGCAATCACCTTCGTTTGTTGCATTAATACACAACCGAGATCTTGCTTTGATGCGTCACAATAAATCACAAAATCATCATTCCCTTCAGGCAATGACAATATAGGTGCCGTAGTTAGCTTTTTCTTTAATAACTGAAACGCCTTCTCTTGTTCATCCTTCCATTCAAATTTCTTCCCTTTATACGTTAATGCAGTCAAGGGTTTTGCTATTTTGGAGAAATCTTGGATGAATCTTCTGTAGTAACCAGCCAATCCTAAAAATTGACGTATATGCTTTGGAGTTTTTGGGGTTTCCCACTTTTCAACGGTTTCGATCTTTGCCGGGTCAACCTGGATACCTTCTTTGTTCACTATGTGACCGAGGAATTGAACTTCTTCCAACCAAAATGCACACTTTGAAAACTTAGCGTACAGTTTTTCTTTTCTCAATACTTCTAGCACTTTTCTCAAATGTTCTCCGTGCTCTTGATCATTCTTTGAGTAAATAAGTATGTCATCGATGAAAATAATGACAAACTTGTCAAGATATGGCCCACACACTCGGTTCATAAGGTCCATGAACACAGCTGGTGCGTTAGTCAATCCAAACGGCATAACCATAAACTCTTAATGACCATAACGCGTCCTAAAAACAGTTTTTGGAATATCATCCTCCTTTACTCGCATTTGATGATATCCAGAACGTAAATCAATTTTTGAATAAACCGATGAGCCTTGTAGTTGATCAAATAAGTCGTCAATTCTTGACAGTGGATAACGGTTTTTGATGGTAAGTTTATTCAACTCTCTGTAGTCAATACATAACCTAAATGTACCATCCTTTTTCTTGACAAACAAAACAGGACCTCCCCATGGTGATGTGCTTGGTCGAATGAAAACACGTTCTAATAGTTCTTGCAGTTGGCTTTGTAGTTCTTTCATCTCGCTGGGTGCGAGTCTGTAAGGAGCACGAGCTATTGGTGCAGCTCCTGGTACAAGATCTATTTGAAATTCAACAGATCGATGTGGAGGTAGTCCCGGTAATTCTTTCGGAAATACATCGGGAAATTCTTTTGTGACGGGAACATCATTGATGCTCTTTTTTCAGTTTGTACTTTCTCGACGTGTGCTAGAATAACATAGCAACCTTTTCTTATTACTTTTTGTGCCTTCAAATTAATAATAAGATGTAGCTTCGTGTTGCCCTTTTCTCCGTACACCATTAAGGGTTCTCCTTCTTCTCGTACAATGCAAATTGCATTTTTGTAACATACTATCTCTGCTTTCATCTCCTTCAGCTAGTCCATGCCAACTATTACATCAAAAGTCCCTAACTCTACTGGTATCAAATCAATCTTAAATATTTTGCTACCCAGTTTAATTTCTCGATTCCGGCATATATAATCTGCTAAAATTAATTTACCGTTTGCTAATTCGAGTAAAAATTTACTATCCAATGGTGTCAATGGACAACTTAATTTAGCACAAAAATCTCTACTCATATAGCTTCTATCCGCACCCGAATCAAATAAAACGTAAGCAGATTTATTGTCAATAAGAAACGTACCCGTAACAAGTTCCGGGTCTTCCTGTGCCTCTGCCGCATTAATATTGAAAACTCTTCCGCGGCCTTGTCCATTCGTGTTCTCCTGGTTCGGGCAATTTCTAATAATGTGGCCTGGTTATTCACATTTATAACAAACTACATTGGCATAACTTGCTCCGACACTACTTACTCCGCCATTACTCATTCCGACACCATTTGTTCCTTTCGTTCTGTTAACCCCTGGTCCGTAGACCTCACACTTCACCGCGCTATGACCATTTCTTTTACACTTGTTGCAAAATTTGGTACAGAACCCCGAGTGATACTTTTCACACCTTTGGCATAGCTGCTTCTGATTGTTGTTGTTGTTGTGGTTGTTATTGTTGTTGGGATGATTGTTGTAGTTGTTGTTGTGCCATTTGTTGTAGTTGCAATTGATGTTGCGATTGTTGGGATAGTTGTTGTTGTATTGGTGACTCTTATCACCATTTTCCTCCCACTTTCTTTTGACTAGCTTCACGTTGGCCTCTTCGGCCGCCTGTTCTTTAATTCTTCCCTCAATCTGGTTCACTAGTTTGTGAGCCATTCTACATGCCTTTTGTATGGAGGCAGGCTCGTGTGAACTTATATCTTCTTGGATTCTCTCCGGTAACCCTTTCACAAATGCGTCGATATTCTCTTCCTCATCTTCGAACGCTCTCGGACAAAATAGGCACAATTCTGTGAATCGTCTTTCGTATGAAGTAATATCGAATCCCTGTGTTCGTAACCCTCTATGTTCTAACTTGAGCTTATTGACCTCGATTCTGGGACGGTACTTCTCGTTCATCAAGTGCTTGAATGCTGACCACGGTAGGGCGTAAGCAGCATCTTGTCCCACTTGCTCTAGATAGGTATTCCACCATGTTAACACAATACATGTGAAGGTATGTGTAGCGTACTTCACTTTGTCTCCTTCAGCACACTTACTTATGGCAAACACCGATTCAACTTTTTCGGTCCACCATTTTAATTCGATTGGTCCTTCGGTCCCATCAAATTCTGAAGGTTTGCAGGTAGTGAATTCCTTGTAGGAGCATCCTACACAATTTCTTGCACCGTTAGCTGTATTGCTAGATTCAGAGTTATTGTTGGTATGTAGCGCGGCCTGTACTGCGGCTATGTTTGAAGCAAGAAAGGCACAAAATTACTCTTCGCTCATATTCAAGGTGTGTCGAGTAGTCGGTGCCATTTCCTTCAAAATAGTCAAATGAAACAAGTTAATCATACAGAATATTAAGAGTAGTCAATAGTATCTCGTAGCATAATATGAACTCATTTATAAAAGCTTTTTCTTCATATTAGCGTTTTATAAGTTTAAATTCGGGTACTACCTACCCGTTATGTTCATACTTAGTAGTAAATATACAATTCAACTACTACAATTCCATATAAAAAACTGATTATAATAATATATCACATACAAATATTCTTCAAACTTACAACTTCGCTATATTACATATAACATGAAATATAGTACACTATGATACAGAACAGTTTTGAAGATAAATCTAGTTAATATGCAAGTTGTTCAGCAAAGGAAATAAATGCACGTAATTCATAAGTCCAGAAACAAGTCATGCATTCTGGTTTTACTAAGACGACTTCCCATCCTTGGTCTTGTGGAAAATAACCGTTATGACCATTGGCTAGGCAGCATGTTGTAATGTCGTCAAAAGGACGAGGGTTTCGTAATGTCCAACAGTCCCGTAATAATCTAAAAACCTTGTTTCTCACCCCAACTACTGAATCCGTCACTTGTGGGAAAATTTTATTTAAAAGCTGCAATCCGATTTTCTTTTTCTCACTTTGGTAAGAAGCGAACATCACTAACCCGTAAGCATAACATGCTTCTTTATGTTGCATGTTAGAAGCTCTTTCTAATTCACGAAATCCTATGTTGGGATATGTTGAGTCAAAATAGGTTCTTAACCCGTAGCGTAAAATTGCATTTGGGTTCCCCGTATTTAACGCTTTAAAGAAAACACGGCGTAACTTAAAGTCTCCCCAATGTGATATACCCCACCTATCAAAGGAAAGCCTTTTATAAACTAAGGCATTTCTGGAAAGTCTTTCAAATGTTTGACAAGTTAATTTCGCTATAACTAAATGTGCTGATGAATTCTGACAGACTCTAGACAAGATTTCCCTCTGGTAGGTCTTCTAAAATATTCGGTTGTCTACCCTTAACGTCCATTTTTTTTATACTGTAAAATAGATAAGGATTAGATTCGTAATAATAAACAATACAAGCAATTTTTACATAGAACATAAAAGTACAAGCACACTACAATACATTTATTACACAACATGCTCACACCCCTCTAATCTGAATCACTGGTTTCTTCTTCTTCGAACTTGGTTCTTTTTCCTAATTTTCTAGGGATATATGTTGTTCCTCTAATACGAGCCATCGTTTTCCACATTGTTTTAGAAAAACCTGGTGGTTTAGAGGTTCCCGGGTTATTGTCACGATATTGAAAATACGGGTGTTGATGGTACATATAAAGTTCATCGGGGTCGGAATCAGATTTCTCTATTTTGATGCCTTTTCCCTTATTATTTCCTTTTGCCTCATTAAATTGGGTCAGGGTAATTTCTATAACATCATCGGAATCCTCATCAGGATCCGATTCATCAGAAAATTGGTAATTTTCCCAATATTTTGCTTACTTAGCGGAAACAGCATTGACCATTATTAACTTTGGTCCATTGGTTGAGGATTTTCTTTTATTTGACCGGTTTTCTGTGGTTCCTACTATTCCCCCCTTCGGAACCTCTTCTTCTGGTTCCTCTTCTTTCTGTTCCTCTTCTTCCGGTTCCGTTTCCTCTTCTTCCGGTTCTTCGGGAACTTGTGAATCTTGCTAATATATATTCGACTCTTTGTTATTATTAGGTGAGTCAATGGGATTTATGCTAGAGGTAGACATCTATCACACAATATCAAACATGTTAAGAGATTAATATATCACATAATATTTACATGTTAATAATATATAGTTTCCAACAAAAATGTTAAGCAATCATTTTTAAAGAAAATACGGTCGAAGTCCAGACTCACTAATGCATCCTAACAAACTCGATAAGACACACTAATCCAAATTTTCTGGTTCTCTAAGACCAACGCTCGGATACCAACTGAAATGTCCCGTTCATATTGATTATTCCATATTAATTGATTTCGTTGCGAGGTTTTGACCTCTATATGAGAAGTTTTTCAAAGACTGCATTCATTTTTAAAACAACCATAACCTTTATTTTATCAATAAAGGTTTTAAAAGCATTACGTAGATTATCAAATAATGATAATCTAAAATATACTGTTTACACATGACCATTACATAATGGTTTACAATAGAAATATATTACATCGACATATGTTTCTTGAATTCGGTTTTTACACAATATCATACAAACATGGACTCCAAATCTTGTCCTTATTTTAGTATGCAACAGCGGAAGCTCTTAGTATTCACCTGAGAATAAACATGCTTTAAACGTTAACAAAAATGTTGATGAGTTATAGGTTTAACCTATATATATCAAATCGTAACAATAGACCACAAGATTTCATATTTCAATACACATCCCATATATAGAGATAAAAATCATTCATATGGTGAACACCTGGTAACCGACATTAACAAGATTCATATATAAGAATATCCACATCATTCCGGGACACCCTTCGGATATGATATAAATTTCGAAGTACTAAAGCATCCAGTACTTTGGATGGGGTTTGTTAGGCCCAATAGATCTATCTTTAGGATTCGCGTCAATTAGGGTGTATGTTCCCTAATTCTTAGATTACCAGACTTAATAAAATGGGGCATATTCGATTTCGATAATTCAACCATAGAATGTAGTTTCATGTACTTGTGTCTATTTTGTAAATCATTTATAAAACCTGCATGTATTCTCATCCCAAAAATATTAGATTTTAAAAGTGAGACTATAACTCACTTTCACAGATATTTCCTTCCTCGGAAATAAGACTTGGCCACGGATCGATTCACGAACCTATACAAATATGTACATATATATCAAAGTATGATCAAAATATAATTACAACCATTTTTATTATGTTTTAAAGATTTGAGTGTATTAAGTCAGCTGTCCTCGTTAATAACCTACAACTAGTTGTCCACAGTTAGATGTACAGAAATAAATCGATATATATTATCTTGAATCAATCCACGACCCAGTGTATACACGTCTCAGGCTAGATCACAACTCAAAGTATATATATTTTTGGAATCAACCTCAACCCTGTATTGCTAACTCCAACATTACTGCATATAGAGTGTCTATGGTTGTTCCAAATAATATATATACATGGGTCGATATGATATGTCAAAACATTTGCATACGTGTCTATGGTATCCCAAGATTAAATAATATATTATAATATATGTATAATACAATATAAATTAGCTAGGATATGATTTGTATAGATTTGTTAAACATTTTCCATAGCTAAAAAGATCAAAAATATCCAATCTTGTTTTACCCATAACTTCTTCATTTTAAATCCGTTTTGAGTGAATCAAATTGCTATGATTTCATATTGAATTCTAATTTAAGAATCCAAACAGAAAAAGTATAGGTTTATAGTTGGAAATTTAAGTTACATGTCAATTACTAAAGAGGTAGTCATTTCCGTCGAAAGAACGACATCTTGATGACCATTTTGAAAAACATACCTTCACTTTGAGTTTAACCAAGATTTTTGGATATAGTTTCATGTTCATATGAAAAATAATTTTCCCAGAGGAACAAATTTTAAATCAAAGTTTATCATAGTTTTTAATTATCCAAACCAAAACAGCCCCCGATTTCACTACGACGGCGTATATCCGATTTTATGGTGTTCATCTTGTTTCCAGGCTTTAAATCATTAAGTTAGCATATCATATAGATATAGAACATGTGTTTAGTTTATTTTAAAAGTCAAGTTAGAAGGATTAACTTTTGTTTGCGAACAAGTTTAGAATTAACTAAACTATGTTCTAGTGATTACAAGTTGAAACCTTCGAATAAGATAGCTTTATATGTATGAATCGAATGATGTTATGAACATCATTACTACCTAAAGTTTTCTGGATAAAACTACTGGAAATGAGAAAAATAGATCTAGCTTCAAAGGATCCTTGGATGGCTTGAAAGTTCTTGAAGCAGAATCATGACACGAAAACAGTTCAAGTAAGATTTTCACTCGAAATAAGATTGTTATAGTTGTAGAAATTGAATCAAAGTTTGAATATGAATATTACCTTGAATTAGAAAGATAACCTACTATAAATAACAAAGGTTCCTTGATCTTAGATGATTACTTGGAATGGATTAGAAAGCTTGAAAGTAGACTTGCAAACTTGGAAGTATTCTTGATTTTTATGAAACTATACTTATGGAATTTATGAAGAACACTTAGAACTTGAAGATGGAACTTGAGAGAGATGAATTAGATGAATAAAATTGAAGAATTAAAGTGTTTGTAGGTGTTTTTGGTCGTTGGTATATGGATTAGATATAAAGGATATGTAATTTTGTTTTCATGTAAATAAGTCATGAATGATTACTAATATTTTTGTAATTTTATGAGATATGTCATGCTAGTTACCAAATGATGGTTCCCACATGTATTAGGTGACTCACATGGGCTGCTAAGATCTGATCATTGGAGTGTATATACCAATAGTACATACATCTAAAAGCTGTGTATTGTACGAGTACGAATACGGGTGCATACGAGTAGAATTGTTGATGAAACTGAACGAGGATGTAATTGTAAGCATTTTTATTAAGTAGAAGTACTTTGATATGTGTCTTGAAGTCTTTCAAAAGTGTAAGAATACATATCAAAACACAACATGTATATACATTCTAATGGAGTCGTTAAGTCTTCGTTAGTCGTTACATGTAAGTGTTGTTTTGAAACCTTTAAGTTAACGATCTCAATTAATGTGGTTAACCTAATGTTTATTATATCAAATGAGATGTTAAATTATTATGTTATCATGATATTATGATGTATGAATATCTCTTAATATGATATATACATTAAAATATCGTTACAACGATAATCGTTACATATAAGTCTCGTTTCGTAATTCTTGAGTTAGTAGTCTTGTTTTTACATATGTAGTTCATTGTTAACACACTTAATGATATATTTAAATATCATTTTATCATGTTAAATATAGTTTATCAATATCTTAATATGATACATATGTATTTAGTAGACGTTATCATAACGATAAACGTTATATATATCATTTCGAGTTTCTTAACTTAGTAATCTCATTTCTTATGTATATCACACATTGTTAATATACTTAGTGAGATACTTACTCATCATAATCTCATGTCAAACACATATATATGTCTATATATACCACAACATGTAGTTTTTACAAATTCGTAACGTTCATGAATCGCCGGTCAACTTGGGTGATCAATTGTCTATATGAAACTTATTTCATTTAATCAAGTCTTAACAAGTTTGATTGCTTAATATGTTGGAAACATTTAGTCATGTAAATATCAATCTCAATTAATATATATAAACATGGAAAAGTTCGGGTCACTACAGTTAGTTGGCTCAAGTCCCGGTTTTGGATTTTCGAACGTCCTTTCGTACGCGGAGATATCTTGTACTTTGCATTTCGTGGCTTGCACTCTTGTAATTTTTAGACGTTTCTCATCATTAAATTGAACCACTTGAATTATATCTTGTACATCTGAGCGTTTTGGTCATTTGCTTCTTCAAATCGTCGTTTTTTTTTCTTTTGTCTTCGCACTTATTTATTTAAACGAATATTACATAAAAATAGAACAATTACAACTAAAAGATTTACATATTGGAAGGATATTGTGCCTAAATATATGTTTATTTGGAGCACTATCATACACCTACAAAGAATATCACCAAATACAAATGGCGGAGGAAGACGAAGAGAAGATCGCGTTCCACACAGACCAAGGGACATACTGTAACACCAAAATGCCCTTTGGACTGAAAAACACGGGTGCTACTTATCAGCGAACTATAGATACGGTGTTTGCTAAAAGCAACACCGAGGTGCAATTGCTAGCAGACCGAGGAGAAATTGCTAGCAGAAATTCTTGAAACATTTAACACACTCAGGAGCATCTATATGAAACTCAAACCTGCTAAGTGTAGCTTTGGAGAAGAAGAGGGAAACTTCTTAAGGCACATCGTGACTCCGCGAGGAATCAAAGCGAACCCAAAGAAAATAGAAGCAATTGAGAAAATGCCCTCTCCTAAAACAAAAAAGTAAGTTCAAAGCCACAATGGGAAACTAGCCACAATAACGCGATTCCTGTCTAAGGCCGCTGAAAGATCGCTCCCGTACTTTCATACCTTGAAAGACTGCGCTAAAAAGTCAGATTTCAAATGGACCGATGAGGCAGAAAAGGCATTCCAAGAGATGAAGGCACTCCTCAAAGATCTCCATACGTTAACAGCGCCTATCGCAGGTGAGGCCCTGATACTTTACCTTGCGGTGTCTAAGGAAGCTGTTAGTTCCGTCCTTGTTGCCGAGTGGGGAGACGACCAAATGCCAATATACTTTGTCAGCAAAGCATTGTCAGGAAGCGAGTTAAACTATCTCCCCATAGAAAAACTTGTATACGCTCTCGTTGTCACTTCTCGTCGTCTGCGCAGGTACTTCCAAGCGCATCCAATTACGGTACTCACTGACCAACCTATTCGATAACTACTCTAAAAGCCAGAGATATCAGGGAGATTGACCAAATGGTCGATAGAGCTGGGCGAGCATGATATCACGTACTCCGCCAGAAGCGCTATTAAGGGATAGGTGATGGCTGACTATCTGGCCAAAACAGCCGCTGATATGCCTGTAATCTGCGACCCCGAACAACTCCTTGCGCCTTCTCCCAAACTATGGGAGCTCTATACCGATGGCGCAGTGAGCTCTGAGGATGCTGGCGCAGGCCTAATTCTCATAGGTCCACATCGGGAAGAGCATACATACGCGTTGCGGTTCAACTTCAAGGTGATAAACAATGAGGCAGAATATGAGGCACTTCTGGCTGGAATGCGCATAGCCCGAGAGGTAGGAGTAAAAAAGCTACAAGCCTATGTGGATTCCCAATTAGTCGCTAATCAGATAAATAGTACGTTCGACGCCAATGACAAATCCATGCAATCATACTTGGCTCTGGTCCACTCACTAGCTGATACATTCGTGGACTTCAGAATCAGTCAAATCCCTAGGAGTCAGAACAAACAGGAAGATGTACTCAGTAAGCTGGCAGCTCTCACCTTCAACCATTTGGAAAAGAAAATATTAGTGGAGCAAGTTATCAAGATATCCACCGAGCCTGAGATGTAGTGACCAGAACTTTTCCATGATTATATATTAAATAAAAACTATATTTGCATGATTAAATTTTTCCAACATGTTAAGCAATCAAACTTGTTAAGACTTGATAATTTGAAATAGGTTTCATGTAGACAATTGACCACCCAAGTTGACCGGCGATTCATGAACGTTAAAACTTGTAAAAACTACATGATGATATATATATGGACATATATATGGTTAACATGTGATTATGATAAGTAAGTATCTCACTAAGTATATTAACAATGAGTGGTATACATAAAAATGAGATTATTGAATTAAAAAGCTCAAAACGATATACATAACGATTATCGTTATAACAACGTCTTACTAAATACATATGAATTATATTAAGATATTGTTACACTATATTTAACATGATAAAATGATAATTATATATATCATTAAGTATGTTAACAATGAACTACATATGTAAAACAAGACTACTAACTTATGAATTTCGAAACGAGGCATATATGTAACGATTATCGTTGTAACGACATTGTAATGTATATATATCATATAAGGATATATTTATACATCATAATATCATGATAATGTAATAATTTAACATCTCATTTCATATGATAAACAAGGGATTAATTACATTTAACAGGATCGTTAACTTAAAGGTTTCAAAACAACTCTTACACGTAACGACTAACGATGACTTAACGACTCAGTTAAAATGTATATACATGTAGTATATTAAGATGTATTAGTACACTTTTGACAGACTTCAAGACACATATCAAATTACTTCTATTTAACAAAAATTCTTACAATTACAATATCATTCATTTTCATCAACAATTCTACTCGTATACGTACAGTAGATGCACTCGTATTGTACACAACTTTTAGACATATTTACTATTGATCTATACCCATAAAAATCTGCTCTTAGTAGCCCTCATTTAGTCAACAAACATGTGGAACCATCATTTGGCAACTAGCATGAATTATTACACTAAAAAACAAATTACAATTCGCATATAATGACACCATGGTTCACGAAATTTAGCACTCACACATACACTTTCATTTTTCAATTTTCTTTCATCCATTTGATCTCTATCTTATTCTATGATGATGTTCTAAATGTTCTTCATCATTTCCTTCATAATCTACATCAATCTAGCTCATAAATCCTAACCTATATCAACTTATAAAACAATTACTCAAGAAAACTTCAAGAACACTTTCAAGTTTGCAAGTCTACTTCCAAGCTTTCTAATCCATTCCAAGTAATCATCCAAGATCAAGAAACCTTTGTTATTTACAGTAGGTTGTCTTTCTTATTCAAGGTAATACTCATATACAAACTTTGATTCAATTTCTATAACTATAAATTATCTTAAGTCGAGTAAAAATCTTACTTGAACTTGTTTTCGTGTCATGATTCTACTTCAAGAACTTTCAAGCCATCCAAGATCCTTTGAAGCTAGATCATTTCTTGTCACTTCTAGTAGGTTTACCTACTAAACTTGAGGTAGTAATGATGTTCATAACATCATTCGATTTATATATATATATATATATATATATATATATATATATATATATATATATATATATATATATATATATATATATATATATAACTATCTTATTCGAAGATTTAAACTTGTGATAACTAGAACATAGTTTAGTTAATTCTAAACTTGTTCGCAAACAAAGTTAATCCTTCTAACTTGACTTTTAAAATCAAGTAAACACATGTTCTATATCTATATGATATGCTAACTTAATGATTTAAAACCTGGAAACACGACGCCGTCGTAGTGAAACCGGGGGCTGTTTTGGGTTAGATAATTAAAAATTATGATAAACTTTGATTTAAAAGTTGTTCTTCTGGGAAAATGATTTTTCTTATGAACATGAAACTATATCCAAAAATCATGGTTAAACTCAAAGTGGAAATATGTTTTTCAAAATGGTCATCAAGACGTCATTTTTTCGACTGGAATGACTACCTCTACAAAAATGAATTGTAACCTGTATTTCTGACTATAAACCTATACTTTTTCTGTTTAGTTTCATAAAATATAGTTCAATATGAAACCATAGCAATTTGATTCACTCAAAACGGATTTAAAACGAAGAAGTTATGGGTAAAACAAAATTGGTTAAAAATGGTTAATTTGACTACGGGATGAATTGACAAAAATATATACTAACCATATCCTAACTAACTTATATTGTATTATACATGTATTCTAACATATATTATGTAATCTTGATAGTCCATAGACACGTATACTATGTTTTAACATATCATATCGACGTCATATATATATATATATATATATATATATATATATATATATATATATATATATATATATATATATATATATATATATATATTATTTGGAACAACCATAGACACTCTATATGCGGTAATGTTCGAGTTAGCTATACAGGGTTGAGGTTGATTTCAAAATAATATATATACTTTGAGTTGTGATCGAGTTTGAGACATGTATACACTGGGTCGTGGATTGATTCGAGATAATATATATTGATTTATTTCTGTACTACTAACTGTGGACAACTAATTGTGGACTACGAACGTTGGACTGTTAACTTAATAAACTTAAATCGTTAAAACATAATAAAATATATTGTGAATATATTTCGATCATACTTTGATATATATGTATATATTTGTTATAGGTTCGTGAATCGACCAGTGGCCAAGTGTTATTTTTTGACGAAGTGATAATCTGTGAAAGTGAGTTATAGTCCCATTTTTACTATCGAATATTTTTGGGATGAGAATACATGTAGTTTTATAAATGATTTACAAAATAGACACAAGTACTTGAAAATTACATTCTATGATTGAATTATCTTATTGAATATCACCCTTTTGCTTGGTAACCTAAGAATTAGTGAACGCCAGTAATTGACGCGAATCCTGAAGATAGATTTATGGGCCTAACGAACCCCATCCAGGTAATGGATGCTTTAGTACTTCGATTTTTATATACAGATGAGTGTACCTGTATATTTGGGGATATTCTATATGCATTTGTTAATGTCGGTTACCAGGTGTTCATCATATGAATGATTTTTATACAGATGAGTGTTCCTGTATTATATTTTTTTGCAGATGAGTGTTCTTGCATTTAATTATGAAAAAAATGAAATCTTGTGGTCTACTAATATAATTTGATATATAGGTTAAACCTATAACTCACCAACATTTTTGTTGACGTTTAAAGCATGTTTATTCTCAGGTGATTATTAAGAGCTTCCGCTGTTGCATGCTAAATAAAGACTGGATTGGAGTCTGTATGCTTGTACAATATTGTTTAAAAACTGCATTCGAAGACTTAAGTTGTTGTGTAATATTATTGTAAACTATTATGTAATGGTCATGTGAAAATGCTACATTTTAGATTATCATTATTTGATAATCTTCGTAATATTTTAAACCTTTATCGCAAATATAATGGTTATGGTTTGTTTCAAAAATCGAATGCAGTCTTTGAAAAACGTCTCATATAGAGGTCAAAATCTCTCAACGAAATCAATTAATATGAAACGTTTATAATTATTATGAACGGGACATTTCAGTTGTTATCCGAGCATTGGTCTTAGAGAACCAGAAATTGCATTAGTGTGTCTTATCGAGTTTGTTAGGATGCATTAGTGAGTCTGGACTTCGACCGTGTTTTCTTTAAAAACGATTGCTTAACACTTTTTGTTGGAAACTACAAATTGTTAACATGTAAATATTATGTGATATATTAATCTCTTAATGTGTTTGATATTGTGTGATAGTTGTCTACCTCTAGTACAAATCCCATCGACTCATCGAATAATAATGAAGAGTCGAATATATATTGGGAAGATTCACAAATTTTCGAAGAAGAACCAGAAGAAGAGGAACCGGAAGAAGAAGAGATTCCAGAAGAGGAAATATTAGGAATCATAGAAAAATAGATAAATAAAAGAAAATTCTCAACCAATGGACCAAAGTTAAAAATGGTCAATGGTGTTTCCGCCGAGGAAGCAAAATATTGGGAAAATTATCAATTTTCTGATGAATCGGATCCCGATGAGGATTTCGATGATGTTATAGAAATTACCCCGACCCAAATTGAAAAAGAAAAAGAAAACAATAAGGGAAAAGGCATCAAAATAGAAAAATCTAATTCCAACCCCGATGAACTTTATGTTAACATGAAATATCCCGATGGGAAATACCGCCAACACCCGTATTTCTTAAGTTTTAACTATAACCGGGGACATCCAAGCCCCCAGGTTTTTATAAACCATTTGTGAAAACAACGGCTCGTATTAGAGGAACACCATATATCCCTAGGAAATTAGCGAAACGAACCAAGTCCGAAGAGGAAGAAACAAGTGAGTCGAAATGAAGAGTAGTAATCATGTTGTGTAATATATATATTGTAATGTGCTTGTACTTCGACGATTTATGTAAAAATTGTTTGTATTGTTTGTTAATTATCTTTTACAAATCTAATCCTTGTCTATTTTACAGTATAAAAATGGACGTTAAGGATAAATAACCAAAAATGTTAGAAGACCTACCAGGGGATATGATTGATGAAATCTTGTCTAGAGTCGGTCAGAATTCATCGGCACAATTATTTACGACGAAATTAGTTTGTAGAACATTTGAAAGACGTTCCAAGCATGCCTTAGTTTATAAAAGGTTTTCCTTTGAAAGATGGGGTATATCACATTGGGGAGACTTTAAGTTACGCCGTGTTTTCTTTAAGGCATTAAATGCGGGAAACCCAGATGCAGTTTTACGCTACGGGTTGAGAACCTATTTTGACTCCACATATCCCAACATAGGACATTGTTCTTTAGAAAGAGCTTCAAACATGCAACATAAAGAAGCATGTTATGTTTATTTTTGATGTTCGCTTCTCACCAAATTGAGAAAAAGAACATCGGATTGCAACTGTTAAATAAAATATTCCCACAAGTGACGGATTCAGTAGTTGGGGTAAGAAATAAGGTTTTTAGATTGTTACGGGGCTGTTGGGCATTACGTAACCCTCGTCCTTTTGACGACATTACAACATGTTGTCTTACCAATGACCACAACCGTTATTTTCCACAAGACCAAGGATGGGAAATAATACTAGTAAAACCCGAATGCATGACTTGTTTCTGGACTTATAAATTACGTGTCTTTATTGCCTTTACTGAACGACTTGCGTATTAACTAGAATTGTCTTCACAACTGCCTTGTATCAAAGTTATTGTGTAATATATTTCATGCTATATGTAAAATAGCGGTATTGTAAGTTGTAATATTTTTTATAATAGTTTGAACGTGAAATTTTATTGCAATCAGTTTTTCATATAGAATTGTAGTAGTTGAATTGTATATTAGCTACTAAGTATGAACTTAACGGGTAAGTACTACCCGAATGGAAAATTATAAAACGCTAATATGAAGAAAAAGCTTTTATAAATAAGTTCATATTATGCTATGAAATACTATTGACTACTCTTAATATTCTATATGATTAACTTAATTCTTTTGGCTATTTTGAAGGAAATGGCACCGACTACTCGTCAGAATTTGAATATGAGCGAGGAAGACTTCCGTGTTTTCCTTGCAGCAAACATAGCCGCAGTGCAGGCCGCAATGCAAAATAACAACAATAACTCTGGATCTAGTAGTGGAACTAATTCCACAAGAAATCGTGTGGGATGTTCCTACAAAGAGTTCACTGCTTGTAAACCTCTAGAATTCGATGGAACAGAGGGTCCAATCGGATTAAAACGGTGGACCGAGAAGGTCGAATCGGTGTTTACCATAAGTAAGTGCACTGAAGAAAAAAAGTAAAGTACGCTACGCATACCTTCACAGGTACTGCGTTAACATGGTGGAACACCTATCTTGAGCAGGTGGGACAAGATGCTGCTTACACACTACCGTGGTCAGCATTCAAGCACTTGATGAAGAACGAGCAATACCGTCTCAGAAACGAGGTCAATAAGCTCAAAGTAGAGCTTAGAGGATTACGAATGCAATGTTTTGACATTACCACGTACGAATGACGATTCACATAGTTGTGCCTATTGTGTCCAAGAGCGTTCGAAGATGAAGAAGAGAAGATCAACGCATTTGTAAAAGGGTTAAGGATTCAAGAATATGCGAGTTTACACGAGCCCGCCTCCATACAAAAGGCAAGTTGAATAGCTCACAAATTCATAAATTAGATTGAGGGAAGGATTAAAGAACAGGAGGCCGAAGAAGCCAACACGAAACAAGTCAATAGAAAGTGGGAAGAAAACAGTGACAAAAGTCACCAACACAACAACACTAACAGTCACCTCAACAATCATCACAACAATAATCACAAATTCAATCGCACCATTTATCACAACAACAAACGCCCCAACAACAACAATAACCACTACAACAACCGTCCCAACAACAATTTCAACCGCAACAACAATCCCAACATTAACAACAACAACAACAACAAGAGGCAGAAAAATTGATGCCTAAGGTGTGAGAAATATCATTCGGATGACTTTTGTAGGGAGTTATGCACCAAATGCAACAGAACGGGTCACAGTGCTACAAAGTGTGAAGTCAACGGATTAGCCGTATAACAGAAATAAAGGAACGTATAACGCCGAAACAAGTATTGCCAACATTACATGTTTCGGATGCGGGAAGAAGGGTCATTACAGAAATACGTGTCCAAACCCAGAGAATAATAATGGTCAAGGCCGAGGAAGAGTCTTCAACATAAATACGGTTGAAGCACAGGAAGACCCGGAGCTTGTTACAGGTACGTTCTTTATTGATGAAAAACCTGCTTATGTTTTATTTGATTCAGGTGCGGATAGAAGCTATATGAGTAGAGATTTTTGTGCTAAATTAAGTTGTCCATTGACGACTTTGGATAATAAATTATTACTCGAATTAGCAAACGGTAAATTAATTATAGCAGATAAAATATGTCGGAACAGAGAAATTAAACTGGTTAGCGAAACGTTTAAGATTGATTTGATACCAGTAGAGTTAGGGAGTTTTGACGTGATAATTGGCATGGACTGGTTGAAAGAGGTGAAAGCAGAAATCATTTGTTACAAAAATACGATTCGCATTAAGCGCGAAAAGAGAAAACCCTTAATGGTGTACGGAGAAAAGAGCAACGCGAAGTTAAATCTTATTAGTAACCTGAAGGTGCAAAAACTAATAAGAAAAGGTTGCTATGCCATTCTAGCACACGTCGAGAAAATACAAACCGAAGAGAAGAACATCAATGATGTTCCCGTCGCAAAAGAATTTCCCGACGTATTTCCGAAAGAATTATCGGGACTACCTCCACACCGATTTGTGGAATTTCAAATAGATCTTGTACCAGGAGCTGCACCAATAGCTCGTGCTCCATACAGACTCGCACCCAGTGAAATGAAGGAATTACAAAGTCAACTACAAGAAATTTTAGAACGTAGTTTCATTCGACCAAGCACATCACCATGGGGAGCTCCTGTCTTGTTTGTCAAAAAGAAGGATGGTACATTCAGGTTGTGTATCGACTACCGAGAGTTGAACAAACTTACTATCAAGAACCGTTACCCACTACCACGAATCGACGACTTATTTGATCAACTACAACGCTCGTCAGGTTATTCGAAGATCGATTTACTTTTCGGGTATCATCAAATGCGGGTGAAGGAGGATGATATTCCTAAGACTGATTTTAGGACGCGTTACGATCATTATGAGTTTATGGTTATGCCGTTTGGATTGACCAACGCACCAGCTATGTTCATGTACCTCATGAACCGAGTGTATGGACCATATCTTGACAAGTTTGTCATTGTTTTCATCGATGACATCCTTATTTACTCAAAGAATGATCAAGAGCACAGAGAACATTTGAGAAAAGTGTTAGAATTATTGAGGAAAGAAAAATTGTACGCTAAGTTTTCAAAGTGTGCATTTTGGTTGAAAGAAGTTCAATTCCTCGGTCACGTAGTAAACAAGGAAGGTATTCAGGTGGATCTGTCAAAGATTGAAACCGTTGAAAACTAGGAAAGCCCGAAAACTCCGAAACATATACGCCAATTTTTAAGACTGGCTGGTTACTACAGAAGATTCATCCAAGATTTTTCCAAAATAGCAAAACCCTTGACTGCATTAACGCATAAAGGGAAGAAATTTGAATGGAAGGATGAGCAAGAGAAAGCATTTCAATTGTTGAAGAAAAAGTTAACTACGGCACCTATATTATCATTGCCTGAAGGGAATGATGATTTTGTGATTTATTGTGACACATCAAAGCAAGGTCTCGGTTGTGTATTAATGCAATGAACGAAGGTAATTGCTTATACGTCCAGACAATTGAAGATTCACGAACAAAATTATACGACTCACGATTTGGAATTGGGCACTGTTGTTTTTGTATTAAAGACTTGGAGGCACTATTTATATGGGGTCAAAAGTATTATATGTAACATCCCACGTTTTTCCGTTAAATTTATTTTAACACCGTTTTTTTTAGATAATATCTTTTGTTATCTAAATTTGTATCTTTCGTTGACTAACATTCTAAATATTTCCGTTATTTGGTTATAACATCTCCCGGTTACTCTAGCATTTTTAAAATATTCATTCGGTTAATTCACGCACCCGACTACAAACTTGAGGGACTAATCTTGCCACTTGGGAAAATTTGGTTAACTAGTAACCCACCACCACCACTCATTTCATTCCATCCTCTCATCTCTCTTTTCTTACTTCCATTATTTTGCTCTCAAGCTTCAAATCCTTAATTCGTCATCTAATTCCAAACCGAGAATCAAACATCAAAACAAATTACATATTCGTGATCCTCTCATCATCCTCTATATTTTGGTACCAATTTCATCTCGTTTGGGTAACATTTCTAAAACTCTAGATTTCTCTAATTCGTATTTTTGACTTGAAATGGTGTTAGTTAGTGTCTATGTCTCGTGTCTAGCATGAATATATGATTTAATTGCTCGATCTTGTTGTTTTGCATAAACTAGCATGAACTTGAAATGGGTTTGTTTAATCTTGAATTTTGGATGATTAAATGTTGTTTAAATGTTAAAGTTCATATATTAAATGTGTTACTAGCATCATTAGCTTCATTTTGATTTGTAGGTTGATTTAGAAAAGCTTCATTTGCAAAATGGGTGAATTCATGATTTTGGTTAGGGTTTGATGAACTTTGAAATGAACTTTTGATGAATTGAATGCCATGAAATGTTATTAGTAAGTGTTTAGTTGTATTTTATGTTTAATTACCTTTGAAACGGCATATTGTATGTGTAGATTGGATTCCCGAGTCAAGAAATGCATATTATGAACTTGAAACTTTGATTTTGAACGTTTAACGATCATTTGACGAGGTTTTTGTTTTTATAAATGATGAACTTGATTGATGAAAAGTGTTTAGTTGTATTCCTCGTCAAAATACCTTTCCAACGATATAAGATACGTGTTTTGAGTGTTTACGATTCATAAGTTATGGTTGTTTGAAGTTGGATTCGTCTAAGTATTAAACTACCCCAGAATTGCTGAACCAGACACAGATGCGGCGCATCTGCCTTGGATGTGGTGCATCTGAGGCAGACTGCCTGTCCATTTTCGTTTAATTCTAGCTATGCTACGCACCCCGATTGACATGAAACTTGGCCAACATGCTCATATATGACTTCTAAGCTTAGGAAAATAGTTCGGGACCCGACCCGAACGTGTTGACTTTTTCGTTGACTTTGACTTGACCAATTTTGACTTTTAGTCAAACTTAAACAAACGATTAGGCAATCGTTCTAATATGCTTATATACTTGTTTCTTACATGAAACTTGACAACGTGATTCACATGCGATATTAATCGAGTCGTAACGAGCCATAGGACTAATTGAACGCATTTCGACCGACCTTGTGTCTTACCCGGTATTGATACAACTTACTTGTTTAGGTCAAGGCTAAGCAATTTTCATGTACACATTTACTTTGTGAAGTACATTTATACTCGTGCACTCGAGGTGAGATCATAGTCCCATCTTTCAACAACTTTTATACTTTTAAATCATGGGATGAGAAACATATACAGTTTTATACTACATACTTTATACTTTGAACACAAGTACGAAAACAAACATTCCACAGCGAGTTAGAACAAAAAGCCTCAATTCAATTATCATTAGTTACACTTGCAGGGTGTAAGCGAGAACTTATATTATGTGATCACATGGGCTTGACGAGCCTCATTCGGACGGTTCGCTACCGTTAGCGGGTGAAATATATTTTCGGGTTTAGTGTATGTTCTAACACTACGTAACAGGGTATAAAATAGTTATGTCTTGATAATTGGGTGCTCGCGATCATACTTTTGGAATGCAAACGATTCAGATAATCAACGTTATGGAAATATAAAATTTTGTGGTTCAAAAACATACGTTTACATACACCTATGATTTCACCAACATTTTTCGTTGACAGTTTTCTATATGTTTCTCAGGTTCATGAATGGCTATTTGATACATGCTTCCGCGTACACTTATACTTGCTTGGAGTCAAGCATACATGCATACATTCTGATATACTTGCTTGGGGTCAAGCATACATGCGCACACTTTGATATACTTGCTTGGGGTCAAGCATACATACATACTTACACTATTTATAGCAACCGTGATTTTAAACTAATTATGTCACAAGTTATTTCATTTATACTTTATACTTTTGTAAACTTAAACTTGTTGTCGAACCGTTTGGTAAACTAAACTTTGCAAGTCTTGTACGTTTCAAATGAATGCGACATAATTTTGGTCAAACGCATCTTATATAGGGACTATGACCACGTAATGGGACCTAAGTTAACAGCGTCGTCAATGACGATTTTCCCGGGTCGTTACAGATGGTATCAGAGCATTGGTTGTAGGGATCTAGGATGTGCATTAGTGTGTCTGACAGAGTCGTTAGGACGCATTAATGAATCTAGACTACAACCGGATAGTTAGCCATTGCATTCTGACATACATTTGCTATAGATAGCACTTACTTGACTACTTGTGCATTATACTAGAATCATTCTTAGGCAAACTTCTTAATGGTACCAAGTTTTCATCATACGAATATGTAATCTACCACTTTCGGGTAACACACGTAAACTTAAGATTCATACGCATAAGGACGACGACTACTTCATTAGTCATACTTGTTCGGGAACTCTGTCTCCCAGATTGTTATTCGCCACCGTTTTAACTTACTATCGGTGTCACACCGGTGTTCCTTACTATCTACCACTTCTTGTTACTACCATCACTACTCTAGGTGAGTATCGTCATCACTATTTATCACTACGGTTACGTACTATTCGTTATCATGATTCGTTACACTTCTCGTATCGGAATACATTATTGTTTGACTTGAACCACATTGACGTGAACAATCATTTATACACTTCCCTCGGGGAACGCTTCTTTAGAGTTGCGCTAATTCTTTCGATTCAATAGGAGTCACGTTAGACACGTCGTTACACTTTGTTCATTTTAAATTTTCACGATTACACGAACTTGAATCTATGGAGTGATGTGGGAATGGAGGTATGAGTTAGCGTAATATAATGACACTCGATCAACGTGGTTATATTACGGTAAGTCATACCAAAGTTCTAATGACTCGTGATGGTGATTGGACTCGATCAACCTAATCACCACCATGTGTCATGTACATGACTTCATTTTTCTTGTTTGAACATCCGAAAACTCCGAGAATACTGATAACAACCATACCCGGGACACATCTTCGATTATTGTCGAACCATATTTATGCTTCCAAATGAATGGCAAATTCTTTCAACTCCAAACGTATGTTACATGTGTATACTTTCTCGTTTTCGCACAGTTTTATCGACGAACTACAACATGCTTGATATGCTCACATCGAGGCGGAAACTTCTCACGCATTACACTCGTACTTTCGTACAAGGAAATCTTTTATCTAAATTCTCAATGGAGAGAGAGACTCTTCACATTATACTAGTATTCGCCTCGAGGGTGCATAGTCCTAACGAACGTTTTCAGAAACCGATAAGAAACTTGCTCTAACGAACGTTTTCGGAAACCGATAAATCTTCCGCGACGCGAATTTCTTAAGAAACTTGTTCTAACTAACGTTTTTAAGTCCTAACGAACTTGTTCAAATCTAACTTAAAGAAATGTACCTCGTTTCAGATCGAGATCCTTGTTTCACTTCTAAATTTTGGAGTGCCTTACAAAAAGCCTCGGGACCACGTTTAGACATTGTAGCGACCCGACAAAATCGTCAATTTACGGCGCCGTCTACTTAGGTCCCGTCACGTGGTCATAAGTCTTTAAAATAACGTTTGACCAAAGATATGTCGCATTCATTTCAAAAGTAAGAGTGTTCCAAAGTTTACAAGAATTGTTCAACCAAAAGTTTCGTTACTAAGTTATAAGTACAATTGAAACCTATGCGACGCAATTTTAGATAAAATCAAAAGACGCTCCACGTATGCATGTATACTCGACATCCAAGCAAGTATCGAAAGTAATGAGCGGAAGCATGTATCACAAAACGTTCAAGGACCTGAGAAAAACATAGAAATCTGTCAACGAAAACGTTGGTGAAATCATAGGTTTAAGTAAGTAAGTACAAGTGAACCACAAGATTTGTAACATTGATATAATAGTAATACATTCTAAAAGTTAATATTCACGAGCACCCAATTATCAAGGCTTAACATTCCTTCCAAAGAACCCCATCACAATAGTGTTAGAACATACACTGTTTCTCGAAAATATATTTCATTCGTAGACGGTAGCGAACCGTCTAAATGAGGGTTTGTTAAACCCATATGGATCCATACAACATAAGTTCTCGCTTACACCCGACAAGTGTAACTAATGATAATCGAATTGAGGATTTTGTTCTAAACTCGTATGTAGAATGTTTGTTTTCCTGTACTTGTGTTCACTTAGTTAAAAAGAAACGTTTATGTTTTCTCATCCCAAATGTAAGTTCAAAGAGTAAAAGTGGGACTATGATCTCACCTTGAGTGCACGTATGTAAAAGTACTTCAACAAGTAAACGTGTGCAAGAACGAATGCTAGTCTTGACCTAAACAAATAGGTTTGTATCAATATCGGTAAACACGGTCGGTCAAAGTGTTTAATTAGTCCTATGGCTTATTACGACTCGATTATAATAGCATGTGAATCAAATTGTCATGTTTCATGCAAGGTACAAGTATAAAAGCATGTTAGAATGATTGCATAAGTATTTGGTTAAGTTTGATTAAAAGTCAACTTTGGTCGGTCAAAGTCAACGAAAAAATCAACACGTTCGGGT